>NW_027274166.1:0-127143 GCF_030028105.1 Mobula birostris
AGACCGACAGAGTGAGAACACAGAACATAGAACGGTACACAGACCGACAGAGTGAGAACAGAGAACAGAGAACGGTACAAAGTCCGACAGAGTGAGAACACAGAACATAGAAAGGCACAGATATCGAAAGAGTGAGAACACAGAACATAGAACGGTACAGAGACCGTCAGAGTGAGAACACAGAACATAAAATGGCACAAAGACCAGCAGAGTGAGAACACAAAACATAGAACAGTAAAGACACTGACAGAGTGAGAACACAGAACATAAAATGGCACAAAGACCGGCAGAGTGAGAACACAGGACATAAACCGGTACAGAGACCGACAGAGTGAGAAAACAGAACATAGAATGGTAAAGAGACCGACAGAGTGAGAACACATATCATAGAACAGTACAGACACCCGACAGAGTGAGAACACAGAACATAGAACGGTACAGAGACCGACAGAGTGAGAAAACGGATCATAGAACGGTACAGAGACCGACAGAGTGAGAACACAGAACATAAACCGGTACAGAGACCGACAGAGTGAGAACACAGAATATAGAATGGTACAGAGACCGACAGAGTGAGAACACAGATCATAGAACGGTACAGAGACAGATAGAGTGAGAACACATGTCATGGAACAGTACAGAGACCGACAGAGTGAGAACACAGAACATAGAATGTTACAGAGACCGACAGAGTGAGAATACAGAACATAGAACGGTGCAGAGACCGACAGAGTGCGAACACAGATCACAGAACAGTAGAGAGACTGACAGAGTGAGAACACGGAACATAAACCGGTACAGAGACGAACAGAGTGAGAACACATAATATAGAATGGCACAGAGACCGACAGAGTGAGAAGGCAGAACATACCGACAGAGTGAGGACACAGGTCATAGAACGGTACAGAGACCGACAGAGTGAGAACACAGAACATAGAACGGTACAGAGACCGACAGAGTGAGAACACGGAACATAGAACGGTACAGACACCGACAGAGTTAGAACACATATCATAGAACAGTACAGACACCGACAGAGTGAGAACACAGAACATAGAACGGTACAGAGACCGACAGAGTGAGAACACAGGACATAGAATAGTAAAGAGACCGAAAGAGTGAGAACACATATCATCGAACAGTACAGACACCGACAGAATGAGAACACAGAACACAGAACAGTACAGACACCGACAGAGTGAGAACACAGAACATAGAACAGTACAGAGACCGACAGAGTGAGAACACAGATCATAGAACGGTACAGACACCGACAGAGTGAGAACGCAGAACACAGAGCAGTACAGAAACCGACAGAGTGAGAAAACAGATCATAGAACGGTACAGAGACCGACAGAGTGAGAAGGCAGAACATAGAACAGTACAGAGACGAACAGAGTGAGAACACAGAACATAGAATGGTACAGAGACCGACAGAGTGAGAAGGCAGAACATAGAACAGTACGGACACCGACAGAGTGAGGACACAGGTCATAGAACGGTACAGAGACCGACAGAGTGAGAACACATATCATAGAACGGTACAGAGACCGACAAAGTGAGAACACAGAACATAGAACGGTACAGAGATCGACAGAGTGAGAACACAGAACATAGAACGGTACAGAGACCGACAGAGTGAGAAAACAGATCATAGAACGGTACAGAGACCGACAGAGTGAGAACACAGAACATAAACCGGTACAGAGACCGACAGAGTGAGAACAGAGAACATAGAACAGTACAGAGACGAACAGAGTGAGAACACAGAACATACAATGGTAAAGAGACCGACAGAGTGAGAACACATATCATAGAACAGTACAGACACCGACAGAGTGAGAACACAGAACACAGAACGGTACAGAGACCAACAGAGTGAGAAAACGGATCATAGAACGGTACAGAGACCGACAGAGTGAGAACACAGAACATAAACCGGTACAGAGACCGACAGAGTGAGAACACAGAACATAGAACAGTACAGAGACGAACACAGAACATAGAATGGTAAAAAGACCGACAGAGTGAGAACACATATCATAGAACAGTACAGACAACGACAGAGTGAGAACACAGAACATAGAACGGTACAGAGACCGACAGAGTGAGAAAACAGATCATAGAACGGTACAGAGACCGACAGAGTGAGAACACAGAACATAAACCGGTACAGAGACCGACAGAGTGAGAACACAGAACAGAGTACAGTACAGAGACGAACACAGAACATAGAATGGTAAAGAGACCGACAGAGTGAGAAGGCAGAACATAGAACAGTACAGAGACGAACAGAGTGAGAACACATAACATAGAATGGTACAGAGACCGACAGAGTGAGAAGGCAGAGCATACCGACAGAGTGAGGACTCCGAACATAGAACAGTACAGAGACCAACAGAGTGAGAACACAGAGCACAGAACAATACAGAGACCGACAGAGTGAGAACACATAACATAGAACAGTACAAAGACCAACAGAGTGAGATCACAGAACATAGAACGGTACAGACTCCGACAGAGTGAAAACACAGAATATAGAACAGTACAGAGAAGGACAGAGTGAGAACGCAGTAGAACGGTCTAGAGACGGACAGAGTGAGAACACAGAACATAGATCAGTACAGAAACCGACAGAGTGATAACACATATCATACAACAGTACAGAGACCGACAGAGTGAGAACACAGATCATAAGACGGTACAGAGAGCAACAGAGTGAGTACACAGGTCATAGAACTGTACAGAGACCGACAGAGTGAGAACTCAGAACACAGAACAGTACATAGACCGACAGAGTGAGAACACAGAACGGTACAGAGAACGACAGAGTGAGAACACAGAACATCGAACAGTTCAGAGACGGACAGAATGAGAACACAGAAGACAGAACAGTCCAGAGACGGACAGAGTGAAACACAGAACATAGAACAGTACAGACACCGAACGAGTGAGAACACAGAACATAGAACAGTACAGACCGACAGAGTGAGAACACAAAACATAGAACGGTACCGAGTCCGACAGAGTGAAAACACAGAATATAGAGCAGTACAGAGACGGACAGGGTGAGAACACAGAATTAGAAAAGTATAGAGACGGACATGGCGAGAATGCAGAACATGGAACAGTACAGACCGACAGAGTGAGAACACAGAACATAGAACGGTACAGAGTCCGACAGAGTGAAAACACAGAACATAGAACGGTACGGAGACGGACAGAGTGAGAACACAGAAGATAGAACGGTCTAGAGACGGACAGAGTGAGAACACAGAACATAGATCAGTACAGACACCGAACGAGTGAGAACACAAAACATAGAACGGTACAGACCGACAGAGTGAGAACACAAAACATAGAACGGTACAGAGACCGACAGAGTGGGAGCACAGAACATAGAACGGTACAGAGACCGACAGAGTGAGAACACAGAACACAGAACGGTACAGAGACCGACAGAGTGAGAACACAGAACATAGAACGGTACAGACACCGACAGAGTGAGAACACAGAACATAAGACGGTACAGAGAGCAAGAGAGTGAGTACACAGGTCATAGAACTGTACAGAGACCGACAGAGTGAGAACTCAGAACATAAACCGGTACAGAGACCGACAGAGTGAGAACACAGAATATAGAATGGTACAGAGACCGACAGAGTGAGAATACAGAACATAGAACAGTGCAGAGACCGACAGAGTGCGAACACAGAACATAGAGCAGTACAGAGACGAACAGAGTGAGAACACATAACATAGAATGGCACAGAGACCGACAGAGTGAGAAGGCAGAACATACCGACAGAGTGAGGACACAGGTCATAGAACGGTACAGAGACTGACAGAGTGAGAACACGGAACATAGAACGGTACAGACACCGACAGAGTGAGAACACAGAACATAGAACGGTACAGAGACCGACAGAGTGAGAACACAGGACATAGAATAGTAAAGAGACCGAAAGAGTCAGAACACATATCATCGAACAGTACAGACACCGACAGAGTGAGTACACAGAACACAGAACAGTACAGACACCGACAGAGTGAGAACACAGAACATAGAACAGTACAGAGACCGAAAGAGTGAGAACACATGTCATAGAACAGTACAGAGACCGACAGAGTGAGAACACAGATCATAGAACGGTACAGACACCGACAGAGTGAGAACGCAGAACACAGAGCAGTACAAAGACCGAAAGTGTGAGAACACATATCATAGAACAGTAGAGACACCGACAGAGTGAGAACACAGAACATAGAACGGTACAGAAACCGACAGAGTGAGAAAACAGATCATAGAACGGTACAGAGACCGACAGAGTGAGAAGGCAGAACATAGAACAGTACAGAGACGAACAGAGTGAGAACACAGAACATAGAATGGTACAGAGACCGACAGAGTGAGAAGGCAGAACATAGAACAGTACGGACACCGACAGAGTGAGGACACAGGTCATAGAATGGTACAGAGACCGACAGAGTGAGAACACAGAACATAGAACGGTACACAGACCGACAGAGTGAGAACAGAGAACAGAGAACGGTACAAAGTCCGACAGAGTGAGAACACAGAACATAGAAAGGCACAGATATCGAAAGAGTGAGACCACAGAACATAGAACGGTACAGAGACCGTCAGAGTGAGAACACAGAACATAAAATGGCACAAAGACCAGCAGAGTGAGAACACAGGACATAAACCGGTACAGAGACCGACAGAGTGAGAGAACAGAACATAGAATGGTAAAGAGACCGACAGAGTGAGAACACATATCATAGAACAGTACAGACACCGACAGAGTGAGAACACAGAACATAGAACGGTACAGAGACCGACAGAGTGAGAAAACGGATCATAGAACGGTACAGAGACCGACAGAGTGAGAACACAGAACATAAACCGGTACAGAGACCGACAGAGTGAGAACACAGAATATAGAATGGTACAGAGACCGACAGAGTGAGAACACAGATCATAGAACGGTACAGAGACAGATAGAGTGAGAACACATGTCATAGAACAGTACAGAGACCGACAGAGTGAGAACACAGAACATAGAATGTTACAGAGACCGACAGAGTGAGAATACAGAACATAGAACGGTGCAGAGACCGACAGAGTGCGAACACAGATCACAGAACAGTAGAGAGACTGACAGAGTGAGAACACGGAACATAAACCGGTACAGAGACGAACAGAGTGAGAACACATAATATAGAATGGCACAGAGACCGACAGAGTGAGAAGGCAGAACATACCGACAGAGTGAGGACACAGGTCATAGAACGGTACAGAGACCGACAGAGTGAGAACACAGAACATAGAACGGTACAGAGACCGACAGAGTGAGAACACAGATCACAGAACAGCAGAGAGACTGACAGAGTGAGAACACGGAACATAGAACGGTACAGACACCGACAGAGTTAGAACACATATCATAGAACAGTACAGACACCGACAGAGTGAGAACACAGAACATAGAACGGTACAGAGACCGACAGAGTGAGAACACAGGACATAGAATAGTAAAGAGACCGAAAGAGTGAGAACACATATCATCGAACAGTACAGACACCGACAGAATGAGAACACAGAACACAGAACAGTACAGACACCGACAGAGTGAGAACACAGAACATAGAACAGTACAGAGACCGACAGAGTGAGAACACAGATCATAGAACGGTACAGACACCGACAGAGTGAGAACGCAGAACACAGAGCAGTACAGAAACCGACAGAGTGAGAAAACAGATCATAGAACGGTACAGAGACCGACAGAGTGAGAAGGCAGAACATAGAACAGTACAGAGACGAACAGAGTGAGAACACAGAACATCGAATGCTACAGAGACCGACAGAGTGAGAAGGCAGAACATAGAACAGTACGGACACCGACAGAGTGAGGACACAGGTCATAGAACGGTACAGAGACCGACAGAGTGAGAACACATATCATAGAACGGTACAGAGACCGACAAAGTGAGAACACAGAACATAGAACGGTACAGAGATCGACAGAGTGAGAACACAGAACATAGAACGGTACAGAGACCGACAGAGTGAGAAAACAGATCATAGAACGGTACAGAGACCGACAGAGTGAGAACACAGAACATAAACCGGTACAGAGACCAACAGAGTGAGAACAGAGAACATAGAACAGTACAGAGACGAACAGAGTGAGAACACAGAACATACAATGGTAAAGAGACCGACAGAGTGAGAACACATATCATAGAACAGTACAGACACCGACAGAGTGAGAACACAGAACACAGAACGGTACAGTGACCGACAGAGTGAGAACACATATCATTGAACAGTACAGAGTCCGACAGAGTGAGAACACAGAACACAGAACGGTACAGAGACCGAGAGAGTTAAAACACAGAACATAGAACAGTACAGAGACCGACAGAGTGAGAACACAGAACATAGAAAAGTATAGAGACCGACAGAGTGAGAAAACAGAACATAGAACAGTACAAAGACCAACAGAGTGAGAACATAGAACGGTACAGAGACTGACAGAGTGAGAACGCAGAACATGGGACAGTACAGACCGACAGAGTGAGAACTCAGAACATAGATCTGTACAGACACCCACAGACTAAAAACAGCGAACATAGAACTGTATAGAGACCGACACAGTGAGAACACAGCACATAGAACAGAATAGAGACCGACAGAGTGAAAGCACAGAACATAGAACAGTACACAGACCGCCAGAGTGAGAACACAGAAGATAGAACGGTCTAGAGACCGACAGAGTGATAACACATATCATAGAACAGTTCAGAGAGCGCCAGAGAGAGAACACAGAACATAGAACAGTACAGAGACCAACAGAGTGAGAACACAGAGCACAGAACAATACAGAGACCGACAGAGTGAGAACACATAACATAGAACAGTACAGAGACCAGAACACAGAGAACACAGAGCACAGAACAATACAGAGACCGACAGAGTGAGAACACATAACATAGAACAGTACAAAGACCAACAGAGTGAGATCACAGAACATAGAATGGTACAGACTCCGACAGAGTGAAAACACAGAATATAGAACAGTACAGAGAAGGACAGAGTGAGAACGCAGTAGAACGGTCTAGAGACGGACAGAGTGAGAACACAGAACATAGATCAGTATAGAGACCGACAGAGTGATAACACATATCATACAACAGTACAGAGACCGACAGAGTGAGAACACAGATCATAAGACGGTACAGAGAGCAACAGAGTGAGTACACAGGTCATAGAACTGTACAGAGACCGACAGAGTGAGAACTCAGAACACAGAACAGTACATAGACCGACAGAGTGAGAACACAGAACGGTACAGAGAACGACAGAGTGAGAACACAGAACATCGAACAGTTCAGAGACGGACAGAATGAGAACACAGAAGACATAACAGTCCAGAGACGGACAGAGTGAAACACAGAACATAGAACAGTACAGACACCGAACGAGTGAGAACACAGAACATAGAACAGTACAGACCGACAGAGTGAGAACACAAAACATAGAACGGTACCGAGTCCGACAGAGTGAAAACACAGAACATAGAGCAGTACAGAGACGGACAGGGTGAGAACACAGAATTAGAAAAGTATAGAGACGGACATGGCGAGAATGCAGAACATGGAACAGTACAGACCGACAGAGTGAGAACACAGAACATAGAACGGTACAGAGTCCGACAGAGTGAAAACACAGAACATAGAACGGTACGGAGACGGACAGAGTGAGAACACATAACATAGAATGGCACAGAGACCGACAGAGTGAGAAGGCAGAACATACCGACAGAGTGAGGACACAGGTCATAGAACGGTACAGAGACCGACAGAGTGAGAACACAGAACATAGAACAGTACAGAGACCGACAGAGTGAGAACACAGATCACAGAACAGTAGAGAGACTGACAGAGTGAGAACACGGAACATAGAACGGTACAGACACCGACAGAGTTAGAACACATATCATAGAACAGTACAGACACCGACAGAGTGAGAACACAGAACATAGAACGGTACAGAGACCGACAGAGTGAGAACACAGGACATAGAATAGTAAAGAGACCGAAAGAGTGAGAACACATATCATCGAACAGTACAGACACCGACAGAATGAGAACACAGAACACAGAACAGTACAGACACCGACAGAGTGAGAACACAGAACTTAGAACAGTACAGAGACCGAAAGAGTGAGAACACATATCATAGAACAGTAGAGACACCGACAGAGTGAGAACACAGAACATAGAACGGTACAGAAACCGACAGAGTGAGAAAACAGATCATAGAACGGTACAGAGACCGACAGAGTGAGAAAACAGAACATAGAACAGTACAAAGACCAACAGAGTGAGAACATAGAACGGTACAGAGACTGACAGAGTGAGAACGCAGAACATGGGACAGTACAGACCGACAGAGTGAGAACTCAGAACATAGATCAGTACAGACACCCACAGACTAAAAACAGCGAACATAGAACTGTATAGAGACCGACACAGTGAGAACACAGCACATAGAACAGAATAGAGACCGACAGAGTGAAAGCACAGAACATAGAACAGTACACAGACCGCCAGAGTGAGAACACAGAAGATAGAACGGTCTAGACACCGACAGAGTGATAACACATATCATAGAACAGTTCAGAGAGCGCCAGAGAGAGAACACAGAACATAGAACAGTACAGAGAAGGACAGAGTGAGAGCACAGAACATAGAACAGTACAGAGACGGACATGGTGAGAATGCAGAACATGGAACAGTACAGACCGACAGAGTGAGGACTCCGAACATAGAACAGTACAGAGACCAACAGAGTGAGAACTCAGAACATAGATCAGTACAGACACCCACAAACTAAAAACAGCGAACATAGAACTGTATAGAGACCGACACAGTGAGAACACAGCACATAGAACAGAACAGAGACCGACAGAGTGAAAGCACAGAACATAGAACAGTACAGAGACCGCCAGAGTGAGAATACAGAAGATAGAAAGGTACAGAGACCGACAGAGTGAAAACACAGAACATAGAACAGTACAGAGACGGACAGGGTGAGAACACAGAAGATAGAACAGTACAGAGAAGGACAGAGTGAGAGCACAGAATTAGAAAAGTATAGAGATGGACATGGTGAGGACTCCGAACATCGAACAGTACAGAGACCGACAGTGTGAGAACACAGAACATAGAACAATACAGAGTCCGACAGAGTGAAAACACAGAACATAGAACAGCACCGAGACGGACAGAGTGAAAACACAGAACATAGAACGGTACAGAGACCGACAGAGTGAGAACACAGATCACAGAACAGCAGAGAGACTGACAGAGTGAGAACACGGAACATAGAACGGTACAGACACCGACAGAGTTAGAACACATATCATAGAACAGTACAGACACCGACAGAGTGAGAACACAGAACATAGAACGGTACAGAGACCGACAGAGTGAGAACACAGGACATAGAATAGTAAAGAGACCGAAAGAGTGAGAACACATATCATCGAACAGTACAGACACCGACAGAATGAGAACACAGAACACAGAACAGTACAGACACCGACAGAGTGAGAACACAGAACATAGAACAGTACAGAGACCGACAGAGTGAGAACACAGATCATAGAACGGTACAGACACCGACAGAGTGAGAACGCAGAACACAGAGCAGTACAGAAACCGACAGAGTGAGAAAACAGATCATAGAACGGTACAGAGACCGACAGAGTGAGAAGGCAGAACATAGAACAGTACAGAGACGAACAGAGTGAGAACACAGAACATCGAATGCTACAGAGACCGACAGAGTGAGAAGGCAGAACATAGAACAGTACGGACACCGACAGAGTGAGGACACAGGTCATAGAACGGTACAGAGACCGACAGAGTGAGAACACATATCATAGAACGGTACAGAGACCGACAAAGTGAGAACACAGAACATAGAACGGTACAGAGATCGACAGAGTGAGAACACAGAACATAGAACGGTACAGAGACCGACAGAGTGAGAAAACAGATCATAGAACGGTACAGAGACCGACAGAGTGAGAACACAGAACATAAACCGGTACAGAGACCGACAGAGTGAGAACAGAGAACATAGAACAGTACAGAGACGAACAGAGTGAGAACACAGAACATACAATGGTAAAGAGACCGACAGAGTGAGAACACATATCATAGAACAGTACAGACACCGACAGAGTGAGAACACAGAACACAGAACGGTACAGTGACCGACAGAGTGAGAACACATATCATTGAACAGTACAGAGTCCGACAGAGTGAGAACACAGAACACAGAACGGTACAGAGACCGAGAGAGTTAAAACACAGAACATAGAACAGTACAGAGACCGACAGAGTGAGAACACAGAACATAGAAAAGTATAGAGACCGACAGAGTGAGAAAACAGAACATAGAACAGTACAAAGACCAACAGAGTGAGAACATAGAACGGTACAGAGACTGACAGAGTGAGAACGCAGAACATGGGACAGTACAGACCGACAGAGTGAGAACTCAGAACATAGATCTGTACAGACACCCACAGACTAAAAACAGCGAACATAGAACTGTATAGAGACCGACACAGTGAGAACACAGCACATAGAACAGAATAGAGACCGACAGAGTGAAAGCACAGAACATAGAACAGTACACAGACCGCCAGAGTGAGAACACAGAAGATAGAACGGTCTAGAGACCGACAGAGTGATAACACATATCATAGAACAGTTCAGAGAGCGCCAGAGAGAGAACACAGAACATAGAACAGTACAGAGACCAACAGAGTGAGAACACAGAGCACAGAACAATACAGAGACCGACAGAGTGAGAACACATAACATGGAACAGTACAAAGACCAACAGAGTGAGATCACAGAACATAGAATGGTACAGACTCCGACAGAGTGAAAACACAGAATATAGAACAGTACAGAGAAGGACAGAGTGAGAACGCAGTAGAACGGTCTAGAGACGGACAGAGTGAGAACACAGAACATAGATCAGTACAGAGACCGACAGAGTGATAACACATATCATACAACAGTACAGAGACCGACAGAGTGAGAACACAGATCATAAGACGGTACAGAGAGCAACAGAGTGAGTACACAGGTCATAGAACTGTACAGAGACCGACAGAGTGAGAACTCAGAACACAGAACAGTACATAGACCGACAGAGTGAGAACACAGAACGGTACAGAGAACGACAGAGTGAGAACACAGAACATCGAACAGTTCAGAGACGGACAGAATGAGAACACAGAAGACATAACAGTCCAGAGACGGACAGAGTGAAACACAGAACATAGAACAGTACAGACACCGAACGAGTGAGAACACAGAACATAGAACAGTACAGACCGACAGAGTGAGAACACAAAACATAGAACGGTACCGAGTCCGACAGAGTGAAAACACAGAACATAGAGCAGTACAGAGACGGACAGGGTGAGAACACAGAATTAGAAAAGTATAGAGACGGACATGGCGAGAATGCAGAACATGGAACAGTACAGACCGACAGAGTGAGAACACAGAACATAGAACGGTACAGAGTCCGACAGAGTGAAAACACAGAACATAGAACGGTACGGAGACGGACAGAGTGAGAACACATAACATAGAATGGCACAGAGACCGACAGAGTGAGAAGGCAGAACATACCGACAGAGTGAGGACACAGGTCATAGAACGGTACAGAGACCGACAGAGTGAGAACACAGAACATAGAACAGTACAGAGACCGACAGAGTGAGAACACAGATCACAGAACAGTAGAGAGACTGACAGAGTGAGAACACGGAACATAGAACGGTACAGACACCGACAGAGTTAGAACACATATCATAGAACAGTACAGACACCGACAGAGTGAGAACACAGAACATAGAACGGTACAGAGACCGACAGAGTGAGAACACAGGACATAGAATAGTAAAGAGACCGAAAGAGTGAGAACACATATCATCGAACAGTACAGACACCGACAGAATGAGAACACAGAACACAGAACAGTACAGACACCGACAGAGTGAGAACACAGAACTTAGAACAGTACAGAGACCGAAAGAGTGAGAACACATATCATAGAACAGTAGAGACACCGACAGAGTGAGAACACAGAACATAGAACGGTACAGAAACCGACAGAGTGAGAAAACAGATCATAGAACGGTACAGAGACCGACAGAGTGAGAAAACAGAACATAGAACAGTACAAAGACCAACAGAGTGAGAACATAGAACGGTACAGAGACTGACAGAGTGAGAACGCAGAACATGGGACAGTACAGACCGACAGAGTGAGAACTCAGAACATAGATCAGTACAGACACCCACAGACTAAAAACAGCGAACATAGAACTGTATAGAGACCGACACAGTGAGAACACAGCACATAGAACAGAATAGAGACCGACAGAGTGAAAGCACAGAACATAGAACAGTACACAGACCGCCAGAGTGAGAACACAGAAGATAGAACGGTCTAGACACCGACAGAGTGATAACACATATCATAGAACAGTTCAGAGAGCGCCAGAGAGAGAACACAGAACATAGAACAGTACAGAGAAGGACAGAGTGAGAGCACAGAACATAGAACAGTACAGAGACGGACATGGTGAGAATGCAGAACATGGAACAGTACAGACCGACAGAGTGAGGACTCCGAACATAGAACAGTACAGAGACCAACAGAGTGAGAACTCAGAACATAGATCAGTACAGACACCCACAAACTAAAAACAGCGAACATAGAACTGTATAGAGACCGACACAGTGAGAACACAGCACATAGAACAGAACAGAGACCGACAGAGTGAAAGCACAGAACATAGAACAGTACAGAGACCGCCAGAGTGAGAATACAGAAGATAGAAAGGTACAGAGACCGACAGAGTGAAAACACAGAACATAGAACAGTACAGAGACGGACAGGGTGAGAACACAGAAGATAGAACAGTACAGAGAAGGACAGAGTGAGAGCACAGAATTAGAAAAGTATAGAGATGGACATGGTGAGGACTCCGAACATCGAACAGTACAGAGACCGACAGTGTGAGAACACAGAACATAGAACAATACAGAGTCCGACAGAGTGAAAACACAGAACATAGAACAGCACCGAGACGGACAGAGTGAAAACACAGATCATAGAACGGTACAGAGACCGACAGAGTGAGAACACAGAACATAGAACAGTACAGAGACCATCAGAGTTGAACGCAGATCATAGATCTGTACAGAGACCGACAGAGTGAGAAAACAGAACATAGAATGGTACAGAGTGAGAACACAGAACATAGATCAGTACAGAGACCGACAGAGTGAGAACACAGAACGGTACAGAGACCGACAGAGTGAGAACACATATCATCGAACAGTATAGACACCGACAGAGTGAGAACACAGAACATAGAGCAGTACAGAGACCGAATGAGTGAGAACACATATCATACAACAGTACAGACACCGAAGAGTGAGAACACAGATCATAAGACGGTACAGAGAGCAACAGAGTGAGTACACAGGTCATAGAACTGTACAGAGACCGACAGAGTGAGAACTCAGAACACAGAACAGTACATAGACCGACAGAGTGAGAACACAGAACGGTACAGAGAACGACAGAGTGAGAACACAGAACATCGAACAGTTCAGAGACGGACAGAATGAGAACACAGAAGACAGAACAGTCCAGAGACGGACAGAGTGAAACACAGAACATAGAACAGTACAGACACCGAACGAGTGAGAACACAGAACATAGAACAGTACAGACCGACAGAGTGAGAACACAAAACATAGAACGGTACAGAGACCGACAGAGTGGGAGCACAGAACATAGAACGGTACAGAGACCGACAGAGTGAGAACACAGAACACAGAACGGTACAGAGACCGACAGAGTGAGAACACAGAACATAGAACGGTACAGACACCGACAGAGTGAGAACACAGAACATAGAGCAGTACAGAGACCGAAAGAGTGAGAACACATTTCATAGAACAGTACAGAGACCGACAGAGTGAGAACACAGAATATAGAATGGTACAGAGACCGACAGAGTGAGAATACAGAACATAGAACAGTGCAGAGACCGACAGAGTGCGAACACAGAACATAGAGCAGTACAGAGACGAACAGAGTGAGAACACATAACATAGAATGGCACAGAGACCGACAGAGTGAGAAGGCAGAACATACCGACAGAGTGAGGACACAGGTCATAGAACGGTACAGAGACCGACAGAGTGAGAACACAGAACATAGAACAGTACAGAGACCGACAGAGTGAGAACACAGATCACAGAACAGTAGAGAGACTGACAGAGTGAGAACACGGAACATAGAACGGTACAGACACCGACAGAGTTAGAACACATATCATAGAACAGTACAGACACCGACAGAGTGAGAACACAGAACATAGAACGGTACAGAGACCGACAGAGTGAGAACACAGGACATAGAATAAAGAGACCGAAAGAGTGAGAACACATATCATCGAACAGTACAGACACCGACAGAATGAGAACACAGAACACAGAACAGTACAGACACCGACAGAGTGAGAACACAGAACCTAGAACAGTACAGAGACCGAAAGAGTGAGAACACATGTCATGGAACAGTACAGAGACCGACAGAGTGAGAACACAGATCATAGAACGGTACAGACACCGACAGAGTGAGAACGCAGAACACAGAGCAGTACAAAGACCGAGACTGTGAGAACACATATCATAGAACAGTAGAGACACCGACAGAGTGAGAACACAGAACATAGAACGGTACAGAAACCGACAGAGTGAGAAAACAGATCATAGAACGGTACAGAGACCGACAGAGTGAGAAGGCAGAACATAGAACAGTACAGAGACGAAAAGAGTGAGAACACAGAACATAGAATGGTACAGAGACCGACAGAGTGAGAAGGCAGAACATAGAACAGTACGGACACCGACAGAGTGAGGACACAGGTCATAGAACGGTACAGAGACCGACAGAGTGAGAACACATATCATAGAACGGTACAGAGACCGACAAAGTGAGAACACAGAACATAGAACGGTACAGAGACCGACAGAGTGAGAACACAGAACATAGAACGGTACAGTGACCGACAGAGTGAGAACACAGAACATAGAACGGTACAGAGACCGACAGAGTGAGAAAACAGATCATAGAACGGTACAGAGACCGACAGAGTGAGAACACAGAACATAGACCGGTACAGAGACCGACAGAGTGAGAACAGAGAACATAGAACAGTACAGAGACGAACAGAGTGAGAACACAGAACATAGAATGGTAAAGAGACCGACAGAGTGAGAACACATATCATAGAACAGTACAGACACCGACAGAGTGAGAACACAGAACATAGAACAGTACAGAGACGAACACAGAACATAGAACGGTGCAGAGACCGACAGAGTGCGAAAACGGATCATAGAACGGTACAGAGACCGACAGAGTGAGAACACAGAACATAAACCGGTACAGAGACCGACAGAGTGAGAACACAGAACATAGAACAGTACAGAGACGAACACAGAACATAGAACGGTGCAGAGACCGACAGAGTGCGAACACAGAACATAGAGCAGTACAGAGACGAACAGAGTGAGAACACATAACATAGAATGCTACAGAGACCGACAAACTGAGAAGGCAGAACATACCGACAGAGTGAGAACACAGAACATAGAACGGTACAGAGTCTGACAGAGAGAGAATACAGAACATAGAACGGTACAGAGTCTGACAGAGTGAGAACACAGAACATAGAACGGTACTGAGTCCGACAGAGTGTGAACACAGAACATAGAACGGTACAGAGACCGACAGAGTGAGAACACATAACATAGAACGGTACAGAGACCGACAGAGTGAGAACACAGAACATAGAATGGTACAGAGACCGACAGAATGAGAACACAGATCATAAAACGGTACAGAGACTGACAGAGTGAGTACACAGGTCATAGAACTCTACAGAGACCGACAGAGTGAGAACACAGAACATAGAACAGTACAGAGACGGAAATGGTGAGAATGCAGAACATGGAACAGTACAGACCGACAGAGTGAGGACTCCGAACATAGAACAGTACAGAGACCAAAAAAGTGAGAACACAGATCATAGAACAGTACAGACACCGACAGAGTGAGAACACAGAACATAGAACAGTACAGTGACCGACAGAGTGAGAACACATATCATTGAACAGTACAGAGTCCGACAGAGTGAGAACACAGAACACAGAACGGTACAGAGACCGAGAGAGTTAAAACACAGAACATAGAACAGTACAGAGACCGACAGAGTGAGAACACAGAACATAGAAAAGTATAGAGACCGACAGAGTGAGAAAACAGAACATAGAACAGTACAAAGACCAACAGAGTGAGAACATAGAACGGTACAGAGACTGACAGAGTGAGAACGCAGAACATGGGACAGTACAGACCGACAGAGTGAGAACTCAGAACATAGATCTGTACAGACACCCACAGACTAAAAACAGCGAACATAGAACTGTATAGAGACCGACACAGTGAGAACACAGCACATAGAACAGAATAGAGACCGACAGAGTGAAAGCACAGAACATAGAACAGTACACAGACCGCCAGAGTGAGAACACAGAAGATAGAACGGTCTAGAGACCGACAGAGTGATAACACATATCATAGAACAGTTCAGAGAGCGCCAGAGAGAGAACACAGAACATAGAACAGTACAGAGACCAACAGAGTGAGAACACAGAGCACAGAACAATACAGAGACCGACAGAGTGAGAACACATAACATAGAACAGTACAAAGACCAACAGAGTGAGATCACAGAACATAGAATGGTACAGACTCCGACAGAGTGAAAACACAGAATATAGAACAGTACAGAGAAGGACAGAGTGAGAACGCAGTAGAACGGTCTAGAGACGGACAGAGTGAGAACACAGAACATAGATCAGTACAGAGACCGACAGAGTGATAACACATATCATACAAAAGTACAGAGACCGACAGAGTGAGAACACAGATCATAAGACGGTACAGAGAGCAACAGAGTGAGTACACAGGTCATAGAACTGTACAGAGACCGACAGAGTGAGAACTCAGAACACAGAACAGTACATAGACCGACAGAGTGAGAACACAGAACGGTACAGAGAACGACAGAGTGAGAACACAGAACATCGAACAGTTCAGAGACGGACAGAATGAGAACACAGAAGACATAACAGTCCAGAGACGGACAGAGTGAAACACAGAACATAGAACAGTACAGACACCGAACGAGTGAGAACACAGAACATAGAACAGTACAGACCGACAGAGTGAGAACACAAAACATAGAACGGTACCGAGTCCGACAGAGTGAAAACACAGAACATAGAGCAGTACAGAGACGGACAGGGTGAGAACACAGAATTAGAAAAGTATAGAGACGGACATGGCGAGAATGCAGAACATGGAACAGTACAGACCGACACAGTGAGAACACAGAACATAGAACGGTACAGAGTCCGACAGAGTGAAAACACAGAACATAGAACGGTACGGAGACGGACAGAGTGAGAACACATAACATAGAATGGCACAGAGACCGACAGAGTGAGAAGGCAGAACATACCGACAGAGTGAGAACACAGATCATAGAACGGTACAGACACCGACAGAGTGAGAACGCAGAACACAGAGCAGTAC
This sequence comes from Mobula birostris, assembly GCF_030028105.1. Classification (NCBI taxonomy): domain Eukaryota; kingdom Metazoa; phylum Chordata; class Chondrichthyes; order Myliobatiformes; family Myliobatidae; genus Mobula; species Mobula birostris. The sequence continues at coordinate 17,795 of NW_027274166.1, forward strand.
AGAAACCGACAGAGTGAGAAAACAGATCATAGAACGGTACAGAGACCGACAGAGTGAGAAGGCAGAACATAGAACAGTACAGAGACGAACAGAGTGAGAACACAGAACATCGAATGGTACAGAGACCGACAGAGTGAGAAGGCAGAACATAGAACAGTACGGACACCGACAGAGTGAGGACACAGGTCATAGAACGGTACAGAGACCGACAGAGTGAGAACACATATCATAGAACGGTACAGAGACCGACAAAGTGAGAACACAGAACATAGAACGGTACAGAGATCGACAGAGTGAGAACACAGAACATAGAACGGTACAGAGACCGACAGAGTGAGAAAACAGATCATAGAACGGTACAGAGACCGACAGAGTGAGAACACAGAACATAAACCGGTACAGAGACCGACAGAGTGAGAACAGAGAACATAGAACAGTACAGAGACGAACAGAGTGAGAACACAGAACATACAATGGTAAAGAGACCGACAGAGTGAGAACACATATCATAGAACAGTACAGACACCGACAGAGTGAGAACACAGAACACAGAACGGTACAGTGACCGACAGAGTGAGAACACATATCATTGAACAGTACAGAGTCCGACAGAGTGAGAACACAGAACACAGAACGGTACAGAGACCGAGAGAGTTAAAACACAGAACATAGAACAGTACAGAGACCGACAGAGTGAGAACACAGAACATAGAAAAGTATAGAGACCGACAGAGTGAGAAAACAGAACATAGAACAGTACAAAGACCAACAGAGTGAGAACATAGAACGGTACAGAGACTGACAGAGTGAGAACGCAGAACATGGGACAGTACAGACCGACAGAGTGAGAACTCAGAACATAGATCTGTACAGACACCCACAGACTAAAAACAGCGAACATAGAACTGTATAGAGACCGACACAGTGAGAACACAGCACATAGAACAGAATAGAGACCGACAGAGTGAAAGCACAGAACATAGAACAGTACACAGACCGCCAGAGTGAGAACACAGAAGATAGAACGGTCTAGAGACCGACAGAGTGATAACACATATCATAGAACAGTTCAGAGAGCGCCAGAGAGAGAACACAGAACATAGAACAGTACAGAGACCAACAGAGTGAGAACACAGAGCACAGAACAATACAGAGACCGACAGAGTGAGAACACATAACATAGAACAGTACAAAGACCAACAGAGTGAGATCACAGAACATAGAATGGTACAGACTCCGACAGAGTGAAAACACAGAATATAGAATGGTACAGAGACCGACAGAGTGAGAACACAGAACATAGAACAGTGCAGAGACCGACAGAGTGCGAACACAGAACATAGAGCAGTACAGAGACGAACAGAGTGAGAACACATAACATAGAATGGCACAGAGACCGACAGAGTGAGAAGGCAGAACATACCGACAGAGTGAGGACACAGGTCATAGAACGGTACAGAGACCGACAGAGTGAGAACACAGAACATAGAACAGTACAGAGACCGACAGAGTGAGAACACAGATCACAGAACAGTAGAGAGACTGACAGAGTGAGAACACGGAACATAGAACGGTACAGACACCGACAGAGTTAGAACACATATCATAGAACAGTAGAGACACCGACAGAGTGAGAACACAGAACATAGAACGGTACAGAAACCGACAGAGTGAGAAAACAGATCATAGAACGGTACAGAGACCGACAGAGTGAGAAAACAGAACATAGAACAGTACAAAGACCAACAGAGTGAGAACATAGAACGGTACAGAGACTGACAGAGTGAGAACGCAGAACATGGGACAGTACAGACCGACAGAGTGAGAACTCAGAACATAGATCAGTACAGACACCCACAGACTAAAAACAGCGAACATAGAACTGTATAGAGACCGACACAGTGAGAACACAGCACATAGAACAGAATAGAGACCGACAGAGTGAAAGCACAGAACATAGAACAGTACACAGACCGCCAGAGTGAGAACACAGAAGATAGAACGGTCTAGAGACCGACAGAGTGATAACACATATCATAGAACAGTTCAGAGAGCGCCAGAGAGAGAACACAGAACATAGAACAGTACAGAGAAGGACAGAGTGAGAGCACAGAACATAGAACAGTACAGAGACGGACATGGTGAGAATGCAGAACATGGAACAGTACAGACCGACAGAGTGAGGACTCCGAACATAGAACAGTACAGAGACCAACAGAGTGAGAACTCAGAACATAGATCAGTACAGACACCCACAAACTAAAAACAGCGAACATAGAACTGTATAGAGACCGACACAGTGAGAACACAGCACATAGAACAGAACAGAGACCGACAGAGTGAAAGCACAGAACATAGAACAGTACAGAGACCGCCAGAGTGAGAATACAGAAGATAGAAAGGTACAGAGACCGACAGAGTGAAAACACAGAACATAGAACAGTACAGAGACGGACAGGGTGAGAACACAGAAGATAGAACAGTACAGAGAAGGACAGAGTGAGAGCACAGAATTAGAAAAGTATAGAGATGGACATGGTGAGGACTCCGAACATCGAACAGTACAGAGACCGACAGTGTGAGAACACAGAACATAGAACAATACAGAGTCCGACAGAGTGAAAACACAGAACATAGAACAGCACCGAGACGGACAGAGTGAAAACACAGATCATAGAACGGTACAGAGACCGACAGAGTGAGAACACAGAACATAGAACAGTACAGAGACCATCAGAGTTGAACGCAGATCATAGATCTGTACAGAGACCGACAGAGTGAGAAAACAGAACATAGAATGGTACAGAGTGAGAACACAGAACATAGATCAGTACAGAGACCGACAGAGTGAGAACACAGAACGGTACAGAGACCGACAGAGTGAGAACACATATCATCGAACAGTATAGACACCGACAGAGTGAGAACACAGAACATAGAGCAGTACAGAGACCGAATGAGTGAGAACACATATCATACAACAGTACAGACACCGAAGAGTGAGAACACAGATCATAAGACGGTACAGAGAGCAACAGAGTGAGTACACAGGTCATAGAACTGTACAGAGACCGACAGAGTGAGAACTCAGAACACAGAACAGTACATAGACCGACAGAGTGAGAACACAGAACGGTACAGAGAACGACAGAGTGAGAACACAGAACATCGAACAGTTCAGAGACGGACAGAATGAGAACACAGAAGACAGAACAGTCCAGAGACGGACAGAGTGAAACACAGAACATAGAACAGTACAGACACCGAACGAGTGAGAACACAGAACATAGAACAGTACAGACCGACAGAGTGAGAACACAAAACATAGAACGGTACAGAGACCGACAGAGTGGGAGCACAGAACATAGAACGGTACAGAGACCGACAGAGTGAGAACACAGAACACAGAACGGTACAGAGACCGACAGAGTGAGAACACAGAACATAGAACGGTACAGACACCGACAGAGTGAGAACACAGAACATAGAGCAGTACAGAGACCGAAAGAGTGAGAACACATTTCATAGAACAGTACAGAGACCGACAGAGTGAGAACACAGAATATAGAATGGTACAGAGACCGACAGAGTGAGAATACAGAACATAGAACAGTGCAGAGACCGACAGAGTGCGAACACAGAACATAGAGCAGTACAGAGACGAACAGAGTGAGAACACATAACATAGAATGGCACAGAGACCGACAGAGTGAGAAGGCAGAACATACCGACAGAGTGAGGACACAGGTCATAGAACGGTACAGAGACCGACAGAGTGAGAACACAGAACATAGAACAGTACAGAGACCGACAGAGTGAGAACACAGATCACAGAACAGTAGAGAGACTGACAGAGTGAGAACACGGAACATAGAACGGTACAGACACCGACAGAGTTAGAACACATATCATAAAACAGTACAGACACCGACAGAGTGAGAACACAGAACATAGAACGGTACAGAGACCGACAGAGTGAGAACACAGGACATAGAATAGTAAAGAGACCGAAAGAGTGAGAACACATATCATCGAACAGTACAGACACCGACAGAATGAGAACACAGAACACAGAACACAGAACAGTACAGACACCGACAGAGTGAGAACACAGAACTTAGAACAGTACAGAGACCGAAAGAGTGAGAACACATGTCATGGAACAGTACAGAGACCGACAGAGTGAGAACACAGATCATAGAACGGTACAGACACCGACAGAGTGAGAACGCAGAACACAGAGCAGTACAAAGACCGAGAGTGTGAGAACACATATCATAGAACAGTAGAGACACCGACAGAGTGAGAACACAGAACATAGAACGGTACAGAAACCGACAGAGTGAGAAAACAGATCATAGAACGGTACAGAGACCGACAGAGTGAGAAGGCAGAACATAGAACAGTACAGAGACGAAAAGAGTGAGAACACAGAACATAGAATGGTACAGAGACCGACAGACTGAGAAGGCAGAACATAGAACAGTACGGACACCGACAGAGTGAGGACACAGGTCATAGAACGGTACAGAGACCGACAGAGTGAGAACACATATCATAGAACGGTACAGAGACCGACAAAGTGAGAACACAGAACATAGAACGGTACAGAGACCGACAGAGTGAGAACACAGAACATAGAACGGTACAGTGACCGACAGAGTGAGAACACAGAACATAGAACGGTACAGAGACCGACAGAGTGAGAAAACAGATCATAGAACGGTACAGAGACCGACAGAGTGAGAACACAGAACATAGACCGGTACAGAGACCGACAGAGTGAGAACAGAGAACATAGAACAGTACAGAGACAAACAGAGTGAGAACACAGAACATAGAATGGTAAAGAGACCGACAGAGTGAGAACACATATCATAGAACAGTACAGACACCGACAGAGTGAGAACACAGAACATAGAACGGTACAGAGACCAACAGAGTGAGAAAACGGATCATAGAACGGTACAGAGACCGACAGAGTGAGAACACAGAACATAAACCGGTACAGAGACCGACAGAGTGAGAACACAGAACATAGAACAGTACAGAGACGAACACAGAACATAGAACGGTGCAGAGACCGACAGAGTGCGAACACAGAACATAGAGCAGTACAGAGACGAACAGAGTGAGAACACATAACATAGAATGCTACAGAGACCGACAAACTGAGAAGGCAGAACATACCGACAGAGTGAGAACACAGAACATAGAACGGTACAGAGTCTGACAGAGAGAGAATACAGAACATAGAACGGTACAGAGTCTGACAGAGTGAGAACACAGAACATAGAACGGTACTGAGTCCGACAGAGTGTGAACACAGAACATAGAACGGTACAGAGACCGACAGAGTGAGAACACATAACATAGAACGGTACAGAGACCGACAGAGTGAGAACACAGAACATAGAATGGTACAGAGACCGACAGAATGAGAACACAGATCATAAAACGGTACAGAGACTGACAGAGTGAGTACACAGGTCATAGAACTCTACAGAGACCGACAGAGTGAGAACACAGAACATAGAACAGTACAGAGACGGAAATGGTGAGAATGCAGAACATGGAACAGTACAGACCGACAGAGTGAGGACTCCGAACATAGAACAGTACAGAGACCAAAAAAGTGAGAACACAGATCATAGAACAGTACAGACACCGACAGAGTGAGAACACAGAACATAGAACAGTACAGTGACCGACAGAGTGAGAACACATATCATTGAACAGTACAGAGTCCGACAGAGTGAGAACACAGAACACAGAACGGTACAGAGACCGAGAGAGTTAAAACACAGAACATAGAACAGTACAGAGACCGACAGAGTGAGAACACAGAACATAGAAAAGTATAGAGACCGACAGAGTGAGAAAACAGAACATAGAACAGTACAAAGACCAACAGAGTGAGAACATAGAACGGTACAGAGACTGACAGAGTGAGAACGCAGAACATGGGACAGTACAGACCGACAGAGTGAGAACTCAGAACATAGATCTGTACAGACACCCACAGACTAAAAACAGCGAACATAGAACTGTATAGAGACCGACACAGTGAGAACACAGCACATAGAACAGAATAGAGACCGACAGAGTGAAAGCACAGAACATAGAACAGTACACAGACCGCCAGAGTGAGAACACAGAAGATAGAACGGTCTAGAGACCGACAGAGTGATAACACATATCATAGAACAGTTCAGAGAGCGCCAGAGAGAGAACACAGAACATAGAACAGTACAGAGACCAACAGAGTGAGAACACAGAGCACAGAACAATACAGAGACCGACAGAGTGAGAACACATAACATAGAACAGTACAAAGACCAACAGAGTGAGATCACAGAACATAGAATGGTACAGACTCCGACAGAGTGAAAACACAGAATATAGAACAGTACAGAGAAGGACAGAGTGAGAACGCAGTAGAACGGTCTAGAGACGGACAGAGTGACAACACAGAACATAGATCAGTACAGAGACCGACAGAGTGATAACACATATCATACAAAAGTACAGAGACCGACAGAGTGAGAACACAGATCATAAGACGGTACAGAGAGCAACAGAGTGAGTACACAGGTCATAGAACTGTACAGAGACCGACAGAGTGAGAACTCAGAACACAGAACAGTACATAGACCGACAGAGTGAGAACACAGAACGGTACAGAGAACGACAGAGTGAGAACACAGAACATCGAACAGTTCAGAGACGGACAGAATGAGAACACAGAAGACATAACAGTCCAGAGACGGACAGAGTGAAACACAGAACATAGAACAGTACAGACACCGAACGAGTGAGAACACAGAACATAGAACAGTACAGACCGACAGAGTGAGAACACAAAACATAGAACGGTACCGAGTCCGACAGAGTGAAAACACAGAACATAGAGCAGTACAGAGACGGACAGGGTGAGAACACAGAATTAGAAAAGTATAGAGACGGACATGGCGAGAATGCAGAACATGGAACAGTACAGACCGACAGAGTGAGAACACAGAACATAGAACGGTACAGAGTCCGACAGAGTGAAAACACAGAACATAGAACGGTACGGAGACGGACAGAGTGAGAACACATAACATAGAATGGCACAGAGACCGACAGAGTGAGAAGGCAGAACATAGAACAGTACAGAGACCGACAGAGTGAGAACACAGATCACAGAACAGTAGAGAGACTGACAGAGTGAGAACACGGAACATAGAACGGTACAGACACCGACAGAGTTAGAACACATATCATAGAACAGTACAGACACCGACAGAGTGAGAACACAGAACATAGAACGGTACAGAGACCGACAGAGTGAGAACACAGGACATAGAATAGTAAAGAGACCGAAAGAGTGAGAACACATATCATCGAACAGTACAGACACCGACAGACTGAGAACACAGAACACAGAACAGTACAGACACCGACAGAGTGAGAACACAGAACTTAGAACAGTACAGAGACCGAAAGAGTGAGAACACATATCATAGAACAGTAGAGACACCGACAGAGTGAGAACACAGAACATAGAACGGTACAGAAACCGACAGAGTGAGAAAACAGATCATAGAACGGTACAGAGACCGACAGAGTGAGAAAACAGAACATAGAACAGTACAAAGACCAACAGAGTGAGAACATAGAACGGTACAGAGACTGACAGAGTGAGAACGCAGAACATGGGACAGTACAGACCGACAGAGTGAGAACTCAGAACATAGATCAGTACAGACACCCACAGACTAAAAACAGCGAACATAGAACTGTATAGAGACCGACACAGTGAGAACACAGCACATAGAACAGAATAGAGACCGACAGAGTGAAAGCACAGAACATAGAACAGTACACAGACCGCCAGAGTGAGAACACAGAAGATAGAACGGTCTAGAGACCGACAGAGTGATAACACATATCATAGAACAGTTCAGAGAGCGCCAGAGAGAGAACACAGAACATAGAACAGTACAGAGAAGGACAGAGTGAGAGCACAGAACATAGAACAGTACAGAGACGGACATGGTGAGAATGCAGAACATGGAACAGTACAGACCGACAGAGTGAGGACTCCGAACATAGAACAGTACAGAGACCAACAGAGTGAGAACTCAGAACATAGATCAGTACAGACACCCACAAACTAAAAACAGCGAACATAGAACTGTATAGAGACCGACACAGTGAGAACACAGCACATAGAACAGAACAGAGACCGACAGAGTGAAAGCACAGAACATAGAACAGTACAGAGACCGCCAGAGTGAGAATACAGAAGATAGAAAGGTACAGAGACCGACAGAGTGAAAACACAGAACATAGAACAGTACAGAGACGGACAGGGTGAGAACACAGAAGATAGAACAGTACAGAGAAGGACAGAGTGAGAGCACAGAATTAGAAAAGTATAGAGATGGACATGGTGAGGACTCCGAACATCGAACAGTACAGAGACCGACAGTGTGAGAACACAGAACATAGAACAATACAGAGTCCGACAGAGTGAAAACACAGAACATAGAACAGCACCGAGACGGACAGAGTGAAAACACAGATCATAGAACGGTACAGAGACCGACAGAGTGAGAACACAGAACATAGAACAGTACAGAGACCATCAGAGTTGAACGCAGATCATAGATCTGTACAGAGACCGACAGAGTGAGAAAACAGAACATAGAATGGTACAGAGTGAGAACACAGAACATAGATCAGTACAGAGACCGACAGAGTGAGAACACAGAACGGTACAGAGACCGACAGAGTGAGAACACATATCATCGAACAGTATAGACACCGACAGAGTGAGAACACAGAACATAGAGCAGTACAGAGACCGAATGAGTGAGAACACATATCATACAACAGTACAGACACCGAAGAGTGAGAACACAGATCATAAGACGGTACAGAGAGCAACAGAGTGAGTACACAGGTCATAGAACTGTACAGAGACCGACAGAGTGAGAACTCAGAACACAGAACAGTACATAGACCGACAGAGTGAGAACACAGAACGGTACAGAGAACGACAGAGTGAGAACACAGAACATCGAACAGTTCAGAGACGGACAGAATGAGAACACAGAAGACAGAACAGTCCAGAGACGGACAGAGTGAAACACAGAACATAGAACAGTACAGACACCGAACGAGTGAGAACACAGAACATAGAACAGTACAGACCGACAGAGTGAGAACACAAAACACAGAACGGTACAGAGACCGACAGAGTGAGAACACAGAACATAGAACGGTACAGACACCGACAGAGTGAGAACACAGAACATAGAGCAGTACAGAGACCGAAAGAGTGAGAACACATTTCATAGAACAGTACAGAGACCGACAGAGTGAGAACACAGAATATAGAATGGTACAGAGACCGACAGAGTGAGAATACAGAACATAGAACAGTGCAGAGACCGACAGAGTGCGAACACAGAACATAGAGCAGTACAGAGACGAACAGAGTGAGAACACATAACATAGAATGGCACAGAGACCGACAGAGTGAGAAGGCAGAACATACCGACAGAGTGAGGACACAGGTCATAGAACGGTACAGAGACTGACAGAGTGAGAACACGGAACATAGAACGGTACAGACACCGACAGAGTTAGAACACATATCATAGAACAGTACAGACACCGACAGAGTGAGAACACAGAACATAGAACGGTACAGAGACCGACAGAGTGAGAACACAGGACATAGAATAGTAAAGAGACCGAAAGAGTCAGAACACATATCATCGAACAGTACAGACACCGACAGAGTGAGTACACAGAACACAGAACAGTACAGACACCGACAGAGTGAGAACACAGAACATAGAACAGTACAGAGACCGAAAGAGTGAGAACACATGTCATAGAACAGTACAGAGACCGACAGAGTGAGAACACAGATCATAGAACGGTACAGACACCGACAGAGTGAGAACGCAGAACACAGAGCAGTACAAAGACCGAAAGTGTGAGAACACATATCATAGAACAGTAGAGACACCGACAGAGTGAGAACACAGAACATAGAACGGTACAGAAACCGACAGAGTGAGAAAACAGATCATAGAACGGTACAGAGACCGACAGAGTGAGAAGGCAGAACATAGAACAGTACAGAGACGAACAGAGTGAGAACACAGAACATAGAATGGTACAGAGACCGACAGAGTGAGAAGGCAGAACATAGAACAGTACGGACACCGACAGAGTGAGGACACAGGTCATAGAATGGTACAGAGACCGACAGAGTGAGAACACAGAACATAGAACGGTACACAGACCGACAGAGTGAGAACAGAGAACAGAGAACGGTACAAAGTCCGACAGAGTGAGAACACAGAACATAGAAAGGCACAGATATCGAAAGAGTGAGAACACAGAACATAGAACGGTACAGAGACCGTCAGAGTGAGAACACAGAACATAAAATGGCACAAAGACCAGCAGAGTGAGAACACAAAACATAGAACAGTAAAGACACTGACAGAGTGAGAACACAGAACATAAAATGGCACAAAGACCGGCAGAGTGAGAACACAGGACATAAACCGGTACAGAGACCGACAGAGTGAGAAAACAGAACATAGAATGGTAAAGAGACCGACAGAGTGAGAACACATATCATAGAACAGTACAGACACCGACAGAGTGAGAACACAGAACATAGAACGGTACAGAGACCGACAGAGTGAGAAAACGGATCATAGAACGGTACAGAGACCGACAGAGTGAGAACACAGAACATAAACCGGTACAGAGACCGACAGAGTGAGAACACAGAATATAGAATGGTACAGAGACCGACAGAGTGAGAACACAGATCATAGAACGGTACAGAGACAGATAGAGTGAGAACACATGTCATGGAACAGTACAGAGACCGACAGAGTGAGAACACAGAACATAGAATGTTACAGAGACCGACAGAGTGAGAATACAGAACATAGAACGGTGCAGAGACCGACAGAGTGCGAACACAGATCACAGAACAGTAGAGAGACTGACAGAGTGAGAACACGGAACATAAACCGGTACAGAGACGAACAGAGTGAGAACACATAATATAGAATGGCACAGAGACCGACAGAGTGAGAAGGCAGAACATACCGACAGAGTGAGGACACAGGTCATAGAACGGTAGAGAGACCGACAGAGTGAGAACACAGAACATAGAACGGTACAGAGACCGACAGAGTGAGAACACGGAACATAGAACGGTACAGACACCGACAGAGTTAGAACACATATCATAGAACAGTACAGACACCGACAGAGTGAGAACACAGAACATAGAACGGTACAGAGACCGACAGAGTGAGAACACAGGACATAGAATAGTAAAGAGACCGAAAGAGTGAGAACACATATCATCGAACAGTACAGACACCGACAGAATGAGAACACAGAACACAGAACAGTACAGACACCGACAGAGTGAGAACACAGAACATAGAACAGTACAGAGACCGACAGAGTGAGAACACAGATCATAGAACGGTACAGACACCGACAGAGTGAGAACGCAGAACACAGAGCAGTACAGAAACCGACAGAGTGAGAAAACAGATCATAGAACGGTACAGAGACCGACAGAGTGAGAAGGCAGAACATAGAACAGTACAGGGACGAACAGAGTGAGAACACAGAACATAGAATGGTACAGAGACCGACAGAGTGAGAAGGCAGAACATAGAACAGTACGGACACCGACAGAGTGAGGACACAGGTCATAGAACGGTACACAGACCGACAGAGTGAGAACACATATCATAGAACGGTACAGAGACCGACAAAGTGAGAACACAGAACATAGAACGGTACAGAGATCGACAGAGTGAGAACACAGAACATAGAACGGTACAGAGACCGACAGAGTGAGAAAACAGATCATAGAACGGTACAGAGACCGACAGAGTGAGAACACAGAACATAAACCGGTACAGAGACCGACAGAGTGAGAACAGAGAACATAGAACAGTACAGAGACGAACAGAGTGAGAACACAGAACATACAATGGTAAAGAGACCGACAGAGTGAGAACACATATCATAGAACAGTACAGACACCGACAGAGTGAGAACACAGAACACAGAACGGTACAGAGACCAACAGAGTGAGAAAACGGATCATAGAACGGTACAGAGACCGACAGAGTGAGAACACAGAACATAAACCGGTACAGAGACCGACAGAGTGAGAACACAGAACATAGAACAGTACAGAGACGAACACAGAACATAGAATGGTAAAAAGACCGACAGAGTGAGAACACATATCATAGAACAGTACAGACAACGACAGAGTGAGAACACAGAACATAGAACGGTACAGAGACCGACAGAGTGAGAAAACAGATCATAGAACGGTACAGAGACCGACAGAGTGAGAACACAGAACATAAACCGGTACAGAGACCGACAGAGTGAGAACACAGAACAGAGTACAGTACAGAGACGAACACAGAACATAGAATGGTAAAGAGACCGACAGAGTGAGAAGGCAGAACATAGAACAGTACAGAGACGAACAGAGTGAGAACACATAACATAGAATGGTACAGAGACCGACAGAGTGAGAAGGCAGAGCATACCGACAGAGTGAGGACACAGGTCATAGAACGGTACAGAGACCGACAGAGTGAGAACACAGAACATAGAACGGTACAGAGACCGACAGAGTGAGAACACAGAACATAGAACGGTGCAGAGAAGGACAGAGTGAGAGCACAGAACATAGAACAGTACAGAGACGGACATGGTGAGAATGCAGAACATGGAACAGTACAGACCGACAGAGTGAGGACTCCGAACATAGAACAGTACAGAGACCAACAGAGTGAGAACACAGAGCACAGAACAATACAGAGACCGACAGAGTGAGAACACATAACATAGAACAGTACAAAGACCAACAGAGTGAGATCACAGAACATAGAACGGTACAGACTCCGACAGAGTGAAAACACAGAATATAGAACAGTACAGAGAAGGACAGAGTGAGAACGCAGTAGAACGGTCTAGAGACGGACAGAGTGAGAACACAGAACATAGATCAGTACAGAAACCGACAGAGTGATAACACATATCATACAACAGTACAGAGACCGACAGAGTGAGAACACAGATCATAAGACGGTACAGAGAGCAACAGAGTGAGTACACAGGTCATAGAACTGTACAGAGACCGACAGAGTGAGAACTCAGAACACAGAACAGTACATAGACCGACAGAGTGAGAACACAGAACGGTACAGAGAACGACAGAGTGAGAACACAGAACATCGAACAGTTCAGAGGCGGACAGAATGAGAACACAGAAGACAGAACAGTCCAGAGACGGACAGAGTGAAACACAGAACATAGAACAGTACAGACACCGAACGAGTGAGAACACAGAACATAGAACAGTACAGACCGACAGAGTGAGAACACAAAACATAGAACGGTACCGAGTCCGACAGAGTGAAAACACAGAATATAGAGCAGTACAGAGACGGACAGGGTGAGAACACAGAATTAGAAAAGTATAGAGACGGACATGGCGAGAATGCAGAACATGGAACAGTACAGACCGACAGAGTGAGAACACAGAACATAGAACGGTACAGAGTCCGACAGAGTGAAAACACAGAACATAGAACGGTACGGAGACGGACAGAGTGAGAACACAGAAGATAGAACGGTCTAGAGACGGACAGAGTGAGAACACAGAACATAGATCAGTACAGACACCGAACGAGTGAGAACACAAAACATAGAACGGTACAGACCGACAGAGTGAGAACACAAAACATAGAACGGTACAGAGACCGACAGAGTGGGAGCACAGAACATAGAACGGTACAGAGACCGACAGAGTGAGAACACAGAACACAGAACGGTACAGAGACCGACAGAGTGAGAACACAGAACATAGAACGGTACAGACACCGACAGAGTGAGAACACAGAACATAAGACGGTACAGAGAGCAAGAGAGTGAGTACACAGGTCATAGAACTGTACAGAGGCCGACAAAGTGAGAACTCAGAACATAAACCGGTACAGAGACCGACAGAGTGAGAACACAGAATATAGAATGGTACAGAGACCGACAGAGTGAGAATACAGAACATAGAACAGTGCAGAGACCGACAGAGTGCGAACACAGAACATAGAGCAGTACAGAGACGAACAGAGTGAGAACACATAACATAGAATGGCACAGAGACCGACAGAGTGAGAAGGCAGAACATACCGACAGAGTGAGGACACAGGTCATAGAACGGTACAGAGACTGACAGAGTGAGAACACGGAACATAGAACGGTACAGACACCGACAGAGTGAGAACACAGAACATAGAACGGTACAGAGACCGACAGAGTGAGAACACAGGACATAGAATAGTAAAGAGACCGAAAGAGTCAGAACACATATCATCGAACAGTACAGACACCGACAGAGTGAGTACACAGAACACAGAACAGTACAGACACCGACAGAGTGAGAACACAGAACATAGAACAGTACAGAGACCGAAAGAGTGAGAACACATGTCATAGAACAGTACAGAGACCGACAGAGTGAGAACACAGATCATAGAACGGTACAGACACCGACAGAGTGAGAACGCAGAACACAGAGCAGTACAAAGACCGAAAGTGTGAGAACACATATCATAGAACAGTAGAGACACCGACAGAGTGAGAACACAGAACATAGAACGGTACAGAAACCGACAGAGTGAGAAAACAGATCATAGAACGGTACAGAGACCGACAGAGTGAGAAGGCAGAACATAGAACAGTACAGAGACGAACAGAGTGAGAACACAGAACATAGAATGGTACAGAGACCGACAGAGTGAGAAGGCAGAACATAGAACAGTACGGACACCGACAGAGTGAGGACACAGGTCATAGAATGGTACAGAGACCGACAGAGTGAGAACACAGAACATAGAACGGTACACAGACCGACAGAGTGAGAACGGAGAACAGAGAACGGTACAAAGTCCGACAGAGTGAGAACACAGAACATAGAAAGGCACAGATATCGAAAGAGTGAGACCACAGAACATAGAACGGTACAGAGACCGTCAGAGTGAGAACACAGAACATAAAATGGCACAAAGACCAGCAGAGTGAGAACACAAAACATAGAACAGTAAAGACACTGACAGAGTGAGAACACAGAACATAAAATGGCACAAAGACCGGCAGAGTGAGAACACAGGACATAAACCGGTACAGAGACCGACAGAGTGAGAGAACAGAACATAGAATGGTAAAGAGACCGACAGAGTGAGAACACATATCATAGAACAGTACAGACACCGACAGAGTGAGAACACAGAACATAGAACGGTACAGAGACCGACAGAGTGAGAAAACGGATCATAGAACGGTACAGAGACCGACAGAGTGAGAACACAGAACATAAACCGGTACAGAGACCGACAGAGTGAGAACACAGAATATAGAATGGTACAGAGACCGACAGAGTGAGAACACAGATCATAGAACGGTACAGAGACAGATAGAGTGAGAACACATGTCATAGAACAGTACAGAGACCGACAGAGTGAGAACACAGAACATAGAATGTTACAGAGACCGACAGAGTGAGAATACAGAACATAGAACGGTGCAGAGACCGACAGAGTGCGAACACAGATCACAGAACAGTAGAGAGACTGACAGAGTGAGAACACGGAACATAAACCGGTACAGAGACGAACAGAGTGAGAACACATAATATAGAATGGCACAGAGACCGACAGAGTGAGAAGGCAGAACATACCGACAGAGTGAGGACACAGGTCATAGAACGGTACAGAGACCGACAGAGTGAGAACACAGAACATAGAACGGTACAGAGACCGACAGAGTGAGAACACAGATCACAGAACAGCAGAGAGACTGACAGAGTGAGAACACGGAACATAGAACGGTACAGACACCGACAGAGTTAGAACACATATCATAGAACAGTACAGACACCGACAGAGTGAGAACACAGAACATAGAACGGTACAGAGACCGACAGAGTGAGAACACAGGACATAGAATAGTAAAGAGACCGAAAGAGTGAGAACACATATCATCGAACAGTACAGACACCGACAGAATGAGAACACAGAACACAGAACAGTACAGACACCGACAGAGTGAGAACACAGAACATAGAACAGTACAGAGACCGACAGAGTGAGAACACAGATCATAGAACGGTACAGACACCGACAGAGTGAGAACGCAGAACAGAGAGCAGTACAGAAACCGACAGAGTGAGAAAACAGATCATAGAACGGTACAGAGACCGACAGAGTGAGAAGGCAGAACATAGAACAGTACAGAGACGAACAGAGTGAGAACACAGAACATCGAATGCTACAGAGACCGACAGAGTGAGAAGGCAGAACATAGAACAGTACGGACACCGACAGAGTGAGGACACAGGTCATAGAACGGTACAGAGACCGACAGAGTGAGAACACATATCATAGAACGGTACAGAGACCGACAAAGTGAGAACACAGAACATAGAACGGTACAGAGATCGACAGAGTGAGAACACAGAACATAGAACGGTACAGAGACCGACAGAGTGAGAAAACAGATCATAGAACGGTACAGAGACCGACAGAGTGAGAACACAGAACATAAACCGGTACAGAGACCGACAGAGTGAGAACAGAGAACATAGAACAGTACAGAGACGAACAGAGTGAGAACACAGAACATACAATGGTAAAGAGACCGACAGAGTGAGAACACATATCATAGAACAGTACAGACACCGACAGAGTGAGAACACAGAACACAGAACGGTACAGTGACCGACAGAGTGAGAACACATATCATTGAACAGTACAGAGTCCGACAGAGTGAGAACACAGAACACAGAACGGTACAGAGACCGAGAGAGTTAAAACACAGAACATAGAACAGTACAGAGACCGACAGAGTGAGAACACAGAACATAGAAAAGTATAGAGACCGACAGAGTGAGAAAACAGAACATAGAACAGTACAAAGACCAACAGAGTGAGAACATAGAACGGTACAGAGACTGACAGAGTGAGAACGCAGAACATGGGACAGTACAGACCGACAGAGTGAGAACTCAGAACATAGATCTGTACAGACACCCACAGACTAAAAACAGCGAACATAGAACTGTATAGAGACCGACACAGTGAGAACACAGCACATAGAACAGAATAGAGACCGACAGAGTGAAAGCACAGAACATAGAACAGTACACAGACCGCCAGAGTGAGAACACAGAAGATAGAACGGTCTAGAGACCGACAGAGTGATAACACATATCATAGAACAGTTCAGAGAGCGCCAGAGAGAGAACACAGAACATAGAACAGTACAGAGACCAACAGAGTGAGAACACAGAGCACAGAACAATACAGAGACCGACAGAGTGAGAACACATAACATAGAACAGTACAAAGACCAACAGAGTGAGATCACAGAACATAGAATGGTACAGACTCCGACAGAGTGAAAACACAGAATATAGAACAGTACAGAGAAGGACAGAGTGAGAACGCAGTAGAACGGTCTAGAGACGGACAGAGTGAGAACACAGAACATAGATCAGTACAGAGACCGACAGAGTGATAACACATATCATACAACAGTACAGAGACCGACAGAGTGAGAACACAGATCATAAGACGGTACAGAGAGCAACAGAGTGAGTACACAGGTCATAGAACTGTACAGAGACCGACAGAGTGAGAACTCAGAACACAGAACAGTACATAGACCGACAGAGTGAGAACACAGAACGGTACAGAGAACGACAGAGTGAGAACACAGAACATCGAACAGTTCAGAGACGGACAGAATGAGAACACAGAAGACATAACAGTCCAGAGACGGACAGAGTGAAACACAGAACATAGAACAGTACAGACACCGAACGAGTGAGAACACAGAACATAGAACAGTACAGACCGACAGAGTGAGAACACAAAACATAGAACGGTACCGAGTCCGACAGAGTGAAAACACAGAACATAGAGCAGTACAGAGACGGACAGGGTGAGAACACAGAATTAGAAAAGTATAGAGACGGACATGGCGAGAATGCAGAACATGGAACAGTACAGACCGACAGAGTGAGAACACAGAACATAGAACGGTACAGAGTCCGACAGAGTGAAAACACAGAACATAGAACGGTACGGAGACGGACAGAGTGAGAACACATAACATAGAATGGCACAGAGACCGACAGAGTGAGAAGGCAGAACATACCGACAGAGTGAGGACACAGGTCATAGAACGGTACAGAGACCGACAGAGTGAGAACACAGAACATAGAACAGTACAGAGACCGACAGAGTGAGAACACAGATCACAGAACAGTAGAGAGACTGACAGAGTGAGAACACGGAACATAGAACGGTACAGACACCGACAGAGTTAGAACACATATCATAGAACAGTACAGACACCGACAGAGTGAGAACACAGAACATAGAACGGTACAGAGACCGACAGAGTGAGAACACAGGACATAGAATAGTAAAGAGACCGAAAGAGTGAGAACACATATCATCGAACAGTACAGACACCGACAGAATGAGAACACAGAACACAGAACAGTACAGACACCGACAGAGTGAGAACACAGAACTTAGAACAGTACAGAGACCGAAAGAGTGAGAACACATATCATAGAACAGTAGAGACACCGACAGAGTGAGAACACAGAACATAGAACGGTACAGAAACCGACAGAGTGAGAAAACAGATCATAGAACGGTACAGAGACCGACAGAGTGAGAAAACAGAACATAGAACAGTACAGTGACCGACAGAGTGAGAACACATATCATTGAACAGTACAGAGTCCGACAGAGTGAGAACACAGAACACAGAACGGTACAGAGACCGAGAGAGTTAAAACACAGAACATAGAACAGTACAGAGACCGACAGAGTGAGAACACAGAACATAGAAAAGTATAGAGACCGACAGAGTGAGAAAACAGAACATAGAACAGTACAAAGACCAACAGAGTGAGAACATAGAACGGTACAGAGACTGACAGAGTGAGAACGCAGAACATGGGACAGTACAGACCGACAGAGTGAGAACTCAGAACATAGATCAGTACAGACACCCACAGACTAAAAACAGCGAACATAGAACTGTATAGAGACCGACACAGTGAGAACACAGCACATAGAACAGAATAGAGACCGACAGAGTGAAAGCACAGAACATAGAACAGTACACAGACCGCCAGAGTGAGAACACAGAAGATAGAACGGTCTAGACACCGACAGAGTGATAACACATATCATAGAACAGTTCAGAGAGCGCCAGAGAGAGAACACAGAACATAGAACAGTACAGAGAAGGACAGAGTGAGAGCACAGAACATAGAACAGTACAGAGACGGACATGGTGAGAATGCAGAACATGGAACAGTACAGACCGACAGAGTGAGGACTCCGAACATAGAACAGTACAGAGACCAACAGAGTGAGAACTCAGAACATAGATCAGTACAGACACCCACAAACTAAAAACAGCGAACATAGAACTGTATAGAGACCGACACAGTGAGAACACAGCACATAGAACAGAACAGAGACCGACAGAGTGAAAGCACAGAACATAGAACAGTACAGAGACCGCCAGAGTGAGAATACAGAAGATAGAAAGGTACAGAGACCGACAGAGTGAAAACACAGAACATAGAACAGTACAGAGACGGACAGGGTGAGAACACAGAAGATAGAACAGTACAGAGAAGGACAGAGTGAGAGCACAGAATTAGAAAAGTATAGAGATGGACATGGTGAGGACTCCGAACATCGAACAGTACAGAGACCGACAGTGTGAGAACACAGAACATAGAACAATACAGAGTCCGACAGAGTGAAAACACAGAACATAGAACAGCACCGAGACGGACAGAGTGAAAACACAGAACATAGAACGGTACAGAGACCGACAGAGTGAGAACACAGATCACAGAACAGCAGAGAGACTGACAGAGTGAGAACACGGAACATAGAACGGTACAGACACCGACAGAGTTAGAACACATATCATAGAACAGTACAGACACCGACAGAGTGAGAACACAGAACATAGAACGGTACAGAGACCGACAGAGTGAGAACACAGGACATAGAATAGTAAAGAGACCGAAAGAGTGAGAACACATATCATCGAACAGTACAGACACCGACAGAATGAGAACACAGAACACAGAACAGTACAGACACCGACAGAGTGAGAACACAGAACATAGAACAGTACAGAGACCGACAGAGTGAGAACACAGATCATAGAACGGTACAGACACCGACAGAGTGAGAACGCAGAACACAGAGCAGTACAGAAACCGACAGAGTGAGAAAACAGATCATAGAACGGTACAGAGACCGACAGAGTGAGAAGGCAGAACATAGAACAGTACAGAGACGAACAGAGTGAGAACACAGAACATCGAATGCTACAGAGACCGACAGAGTGAGAAGGCAGAACATAGAACAGTACGGACACCGACAGAGTGAGGACACAGGTCATAGAACGGTACAGAGACCGACAGAGTGAGAACACATATCATAGAACGGTACAGAGACCGACAAAGTGAGAACACAGAACATAGAACGGTACAGAGATCGACAGAGTGAGAACACAGAACATAGAACGGTACAGAGACCGACAGAGTGAGAAAACAGATCATAGAACGGTACAGAGACCGACAGAGTGAGAACACAGAACATAAACCGGTACAGAGACCGACAGAGTGAGAACAGAGAACATAGAACAGTACAGAGACGAACAGAGTGAGAACACAGAACATACAATGGTAAAGAGACCGACAGAGTGAGAACACATATCATAGAACAGTACAGACACCGACAGAGTGAGAACACAGAACACAGAACGGTACAGAAACCGACAGAGTGAGAAAACAGATCATAGAACGGTACAGAGACCGACAGAGTGAGAAAACAGAACATAGAACAGTACAAAGACCAACAGAGTGAGAACATAGAACGGTACAGAGACTGACAGAGTGAGAACGCAGAACATGGGACAGTACAGACCGACAGAGTGAGAACTCAGAACATAGATCAGTACAGACACCCACAGACTAAAAACAGCGAACATAGAACTGTATAGAGACCGACACAGTGAGAACACAGCACATAGAACAGAATAGAGACCGACAGAGTGAAAGCACAGAACATAGAACAGTACACAGACCGCCAGAGTGAGAACACAGAAGATAGAACGGTCTAGAGACCGACAGAGTGATAACACATATCATAGAACAGTTCAGAGAGCGCCAGAGAGAGAACACAGAACATAGAACAGTACAGAGAAGGACAGAGTGAGAGCACAGAACATAGAACAGTACAGAGACGGACATGGTGAGAATGCAGAACATGGAACAGTACAGACCGACAGAGTGAGGACTCCGAACATAGAACAGTACAGAGACCAACAGAGTGAGAACTCAGAACATAGATCAGTACAGACACCCACAAACTAAAAACAGCGAACATAGAACTGTATAGAGACCGACACAGTGAGAACACAGCACATAGAACAGAACAGAGACCGACAGAGTGAAAGCACAGAACATAGAACAGTACAGAGACCGCCAGAGTGAGAATACAGAAGATAGAAAGGTACAGAGACCGACAGAGTGAAAACACAGAACATAGAACAGTACAGAGACGGACAGGGTGAGAACACAGAAGATAGAACAGTACAGAGAAGGACAGAGTGAGAGCACAGAATTAGAAAAGTATAGAGATGGACATGGTGAGGACTCCGAACATCGAACAGTACAGAGACCGACAGTGTGAGAACACAGAACATAGAACAATACAGAGTCCGACAGAGTGAAAACACAGAACATAGAACAGCACCGAGACGGACAGAGTGAAAACACAGATCATAGAACGGTACAGAGACCGACAGAGTGAGAACACAGAACATAGAACAGTACAGAGACCATCAGAGTTGAACGCAGATCATAGATCTGTACAGAGACCGACAGAGTGAGAAAACAGAACATAGAATGGTACAGAGTGAGAACACAGAACATAGATCAGTACAGAGACCGACAGAGTGAGAACACAGAACGGTACAGAGACCGACAGAGTGAGAACACATATCATCGAACAGTATAGACACCGACAGAGTGAGAACACAGAACATAGAGCAGTACAGAGACCGAATGAGTGAGAACACATATCATACAACAGTACAGACACCGAAGAGTGAGAACACAGATCATAAGACGGTACAGAGAGCAACAGAGTGAGTACACAGGTCATAGAACTGTACAGAGACCGACAGAGTGAGAACTCAGAACACAGAACAGTACATAGACCGACAGAGTGAGAACACAGAACGGTACAGAGAACGACAGAGTGAGAACACAGAACATCGAACAGTTCAGAGACGGACAGAATGAGAACACAGAAGACAGAACAGTCCAGAGACGGACAGAGTGAAACACAGAACATAGAACAGTACAGACACCGAACGAGTGAGAACACAGAACATAGAACAGTACAGACCGACAGAGTGAGAACACAAAACATAGAACGGTACAGAGACCGACAGAGTGGGAGCACAGAACATAGAACGGTACAGAGACCGACAGAGTGAGAACACAGAACACAGAACGGTACAGAGACCGACAGAGTGAGAACACAGAACATAGAACGGTACAGACACCGACAGAGTGAGAACACAGAACATAGAGCAGTACAGAGACCGAAAGAGTGAGAACACATTTCATAGAACAGTACAGAGACCGACAGAGTGAGAACACAGAATATAGAATGGTACAGAGACCGACAGAGTGAGAATACAGAACATAGAACAGTGCAGAGACCGACAGAGTGCGAACACAGAACATAGAGCAGTACAGAGACGAACAGAGTGAGAACACATAACATAGAATGGCACAGAGACCGACAGAGTGAGAAGGCAGAACATACCGACAGAGTGAGGACACAGGTCATAGAACGGTACAGAGACCGACAGAGTGAGAACACAGAACATAGAACAGTACAGAGACCGACAGAGTGAGAACACAGATCACAGAACAGTAGAGAGACTGACAGAGTGAGAACACGGAACATAGAACGGTACAGACACCGACAGAGTGAGAACACAGAACATAGAACGGTACAGAGACCGACAGAGTGAGAACACAGGACATAGAATAGTAAAGAGACCGAAAGAGTGAGAACACATATCATCGAACAGTACAGACACCGACAGAATGAGAACACAGAACACAGAACACAGAACAGTACAGACACCGACAGAGTGAGAACACAGAACTTAGAACAGTACAGAGACCGAAAGAGTGAGAACACATGTCATGGAACAGTACAGAGACCGACAGAGTGAGAACACAGATCATAGAACGGTACAGACACCGACAGAGTGAGAACGCAGAACACAGAGCAGTACAAAGACCGAGAGTGTGAGAACACATATCATAGAACAGTAGAGACACCGACAGAGTGAGAACACAGAACATAGAACGGTACAGAAACCGACAGAGTGAGAAAACAGATCATAGAACGGTACAGAGACCGACAGAGTGAGAAGGCAGAACATAGGACAGTACAGAGACGAAAAGAGTGAGAACACAGAACATAGAATGGTACAGAGACCGACAGACTGAGAAGGCAGAACATAGAACAGTACGGACACCGACAGAGTGAGGACACAGGTCATAGAACGGTACAGAGACCGACAGAGTGAGAACACATATCATAGAACGGTACAGAGACCGACAAAGTGAGAACACAGAACATAGAACGGTACAGAGACCGACAGAGTGAGAACACAGAACATAGAACGGTACAGTGACCGACAGAGTGAGAACACAGAACATAGAACGGTACAGAGACCGACAGAGTGAGAAAACAGATCATAGAACGGTACAGAGACCGACAGAGTGAGAACACAGAACATAGACCGGTACAGAGACCGACAGAGTGAGAACAGAGAACATAGAACAGTACAGAGACGAACAGAGTGAGAACACAGAACATAGAATGGTAAAGAGACCGACAGAGTGAGAACACATATCATAGAACAGTACAGACACCGACAGAGTGAGAACACAGAACATAGAACAGTACAGAGACGAACACAGAACATAGAACGGTGCAGAGACCGACAGAGTGCGAAAACGGATCATAGAACGGTACAGAGACCGACAGAGTGAGAACACAGAACATAAACCGGTACAGAGACCGACAGAGTGAGAACACAGAACATAGAACAGTACAGAGACGAACACAGAACATAGAACGGTGCAGAGTCCGACAGAGTGCGAACACAGAACATAGAGCAGTACAGAGACGAACAGAGTGAGAACACATAACATAGAATGCTACAGAGACCGACAAACTGAGAAGGCAGAACATACCGACAGAGTGAGAACACAGAACATAGAACGGTACAGAGTCTGACAGAGAGAGAATACAGAACATAGAACGGTACAGAGTCTGACAGAGTGAGAACACAGAACATAGAACGGTACTGAGTCCGACAGAGTGTGAACACAGAACATAGAACGGTACAGAGACCGACAGAGTGAGAACACATAACATAGAACGGTACAGAGACCGACAGAGTGAGAACACAGAACATAGAATGGTACAGAGACCGACAGAATGAGAACACAGATCATAAAACGGTACAGAGACTGACAGAGTGAGTACACAGGTCATAGAACTCTACAGAGACCGACAGAGTGAGAACACAGAACATAGAACAGTACAGAGACGGAAATGGTGAGAATGCAGAACATGGAACAGTACAGACCGACAGAGTGAGGACTCCGAACATAGAACAGTACAGAGACCAAAAAAGTGAGAACACAGATCATAGAACAGTACAGACACCGACAGAGTGAGAACACAGAACATAGAACAGTACAGTGACCGACAGAGTGAGAACACATATCATTGAACAGTACAGAGTCCGACAGAGTGAGAACACAGAACACAGAACGGTACAGAGACCGAGAGAGTTAAAACACAGAACATAGAACAGTACAGAGACCGACAGAGTGAGAACACAGAACATAGAAAAGTATAGAGACCGACAGAGTGAGAAAACAGAACATAGAACAGTACAAAGACCAACAGAGTGAGAACATAGAACGGTACAGAGACTGACAGAGTGAGAACGCAGAACATGGGACAGTACAGACCGACAGAGTGAGAACTCAGAACATAGATCTGTACAGACACCCACAGACTAAAAACAGCGAACATAGAACTGTATAGAGACCGACACAGTGAGAACACAGCACATAGAACAGAATAGAGACCGACAGAGTGAAAGCACAGAACATAGAACAGTACACAGACCGCCAGAGTGAGAACACAGAAGATAGAACGGTCTAGAGACCGACAGAGTGATAACACATATCATAGAACAGTTCAGAGAGCGCCAGAGAGAGAACACAGAACATAGAACAGTACAGAGACCAACAGAGTGAGAACACAGAGCACAGAACAATACAGAGACCGACAGAGTGAGAACACATAACATAGAACAGTACAAAGACCAACAGAGTGAGATCACAGAACATAGAATGGTACAGACTCCGACAGAGTGAAAACACAGAATATAGAACAGTACAGAGAAGGACAGAGTGAGAACGCAGTAGAACGGTCTAGAGACGGACAGAGTGAGAACACAGAACATAGATCAGTACAGAGACCGACAGAGTGATAACACATATCATACAAAAGTACAGAGACCGACAGAGTGAGAACACAGATCATAAGACGGTACAGAGAGCAACAGAGTGAGTACACAGGTCATAGAACTGTACAGAGACCGACAGAGTGAGAACTCAGAACACAGAACAGTACATAGACCGACAGAGTGAGAACACAGAACGGTACAGAGAACGACAGAGTGAGAACACAGAACATCGAACAGTTCAGAGACGGACAGAATGAGAACACAGAAGACATAACAGTCCAGAGACGGACAGAGTGAAACACAGAACATAGAACAGTACAGACACCGAACGAGTGAGAACACAGAACATAGAACAGTACAGACCGACAGAGTGAGAACACAAAACATAGAACGGTACCGAGTCCGACAGAGTGAAAACACAGAACATAGAGCAGTACAGAGACGGACAGGGTGAGAACACAGAATTAGAAAAGTATAGAGACGGACATGGCGAGAATGCAGAACATGGAACAGTACAGACCGACACAGTGAGAACACAGAACATAGAACGGTACAGAGTCCGACAGAGTGAAAAACACAGAACATAGAACGGTACGGAGACGGACAGAGTGAGAAACACATAACATAGAATGGCACAGAGACCGACAGAGTGAGAAGGCAGAACATACCGACAGAGTGAGAACACAGATCATAGAACGGTACAGACACCGACAGAGTGAGAACGCAGAACACAGAGCAGTACAGAAACCGACAGAGTGAGAAAACAGATCATAGAACGGTACAGAGACCGACAGAGTGAGAAGGCAGAACATAGAAACAGTACAGAGACGAACAGAGTGAGAACACAGAACATCGAATGGTACAGAGACCGACAGAGTGAGAAGGCAGAACATAGAACAGTACGGGACACCGACAGAGTGAGGACACAGGTCATAGAACGGTACAGAGGACCGACAGAGTGAGAACACATATCATAGAACGGTACAGAGACCGACAAAGTGAGAAACACAGAACATAGAACGGTACAGAGATCGACAGAGTGAGAACACAGAACATAGAACGGTACAGAGACCGACAGAGTGAGAAAACAGATCATAGAACGGTACAGAGACCGACAGAGTGAGAACACAGAACATAAACCGGTACAGAGACCGACAGAGTGAGAACAGAGAACATAGAACAGTACAGAGACGAACAGAGTGAGAACACAGAACATACAATGGTAAAGAGACCGACAGAGTGAGAACACATATCATAGAACAGTACAGACACCGACAGAGTGAGAACACAGAACACAGAACGGTACAGTGACCGACAGAGTGAGAACACATATCATTGAACAGTACAGAGTCCGACAGAGTGAGAACACAGAACACAGAACGGTACAGAGACCGAGAGAGTTAAAACACAGAACATAGAACAGTACAGAGACCGACAGAGTGAGAACACAGAACATAGAAAAGTATAGAGACCGACAGAGTGAGAAAACAGAACATAGAACAGTACAAAGACCAACAGAGTGAGAACATAGAACGGTACAGAGACTGACAGAGTGAGAACGCAGAACATGGGACAGTACAGACCGACAGAGTGAGAACTCAGAACATAGATCTGTACAGACACCCACAGACTAAAAACAGCGAACATAGAACTGTATAGAGACCGACACAGTGAGAACACAGCACATAGAACAGAATAGAGACCGACAGAGTGAAAGCACAGAACATAGAACAGTACACAGACCGCCAGAGTGAGAACACAGAAGATAGAACGGTCTAGAGGACCGACAGAGTGATAACACATATCATAGAACAGTTCAGAGAGCGCCAGAGAGAGAACACAGAACATAGAACAGTACAGAGACCAACAGAGTGAGAACACAGAGCACAGAACAATACAGAGACCGGACAGAGTGAGAACACATAACATAGAACAGTACAAAGACCAACAGAGTGAGATCACAGAACATAGAATGGTACAGACTCCGACAGAGTGAAAACACAGAATATAGAACAGTACAGAGAAGGACAGAGTGAGAACGCAGTAGAACGGTCTAGAGACGGACAGAGTGAGAACACAGAACATAGATCAGTACAGAGACCGACAGAGTGATAACACATATCATACAACAGTACAGAGACCGACAGAGTGAGAACACAGATCATAAGACGGTACAGAGAGCAACAGAGTGAGTACACAGGTCATAGAACTGTACAGAGACCGACAGAGTGAGAAACTCAGAAACACAGAACAGTACATAGACCCGACAGAGTGAGAACACAGAACGGTACAGAGAACGACAGAGTGAGAACACAGAACATCGAAACAGTTCAGAGACGGACAGAATGAGAACACAGAAGACATAACAGTCCAGAGACGGACAGAGTGAAACACAGAACATAGAACAGTACAGACACCGAACGAGTGAGAACACAGAACATAGAACAGTACAGACCGACAGAGTGAGAACACAAAACATAGAACGGTACCGAGTCCGACAGAGTGAAAACACAGAACATAGAGCAGTACAGAGACGGACAGGGTGAGACCACAGAATTAGAAAAGTATAGAGACGGACATGGCGAGAATGCAGAAACATGGAACAGTACAGACCGACAGAGTGAGAACACAGCAACATAGAACGGTACAGAGTCCGACAGAGTGAAAACACACAGAACATAGAACGGTACGGAGACGGACAGAGTGAGAACACATAAACATAGAATGGCACAGAGACCGACAGAGTGAGAAGGCAGAACATACCGACAGAGTGAGGGACACAGGTCATAGAACGGTACAGAGACCGACAGAGTGAGAACACAGAACATAGAACAGTACAGAGACCGACAGAGTGAGAACACAGATCACAGAACAGTAGAGAGACTGACAGAGTGAGAACACGGAACATAGAACGGTACAGACACCGACAGAGTTAGAACACATATCATAGAACAGTACAGACACCGACAGAGTGAGAACACAGAACATAGAACGGTACAGAGACCGACAGAGTGAGAACACAGGACATAGAATAGTAAAGAGACCGAAAGAGTGAGAACACATATCATCGAAACAGTACAGACACCGACAGAATGAGAACACAGAACACAGAACAGTACAGACACCGACAGAGTGAGAACACAGAACTTAGAACAGTACAGAGACCGAAAGAGTGAGAACACATATCCATAGAACAGTAGAGACACCGACAGAGTGAGAACACAGAACATAGAGCAGTACAGAGGACCGAAAGAGTGAGAACACATTTCATAGAACAGTACAGAGACCGACAGAGTGAGAACACAGAATATAGAAATGGTACAGAGACCGACAGAGTGAGAACACAGAACATAGAACAGTGCAGAGACCGACAGAGTGCGAATCACAGAACATAGAGCAGTACAGAGACGAACAGAGTGAGAACACAATAACATAGAATGGCACAGAGACCGACAGAGTGAGAAGGCCAGAACATACCGACAGAGTGAGGACACAGGTCATAGAACGGTAACAGAGACCGACAGAGTGAGAACACAGAACATAGAACAGTACAGAGACCGACAGAGTGAGAACACAGATCACAGAACAGTAGAGAGACTGACAGAGTGAGAACACGGAACATAGAACGGTACAGACACCCGACAGAGTTAGAACACATATCATAGAACAGTAGAGAGACACCGACAGAGTGAGAACACAGAACATAGAACGGTACAGAAACCGACAGAGTGAGAAAACAGATCATAGAAAACGGTAACAGAGACCGACAGAGTGAGAAAACAGAACATAGAACAGTACAAAGACCAACAGAGTGAGAACATAGAACGGTACAGAGACTGACAGAGTGAGAACGCAGAACATGGGACAGTACAGACCGACAGAGTGAGAACTCAGAACATAGATCAGTACAGACACCCACAGACTAAAAAACAGCGAACATAGAACTGTATAGAGACCCGACACAGTGAGAACACAGCACATAGAACAGAATAGAGACCGACAGAGTGAAAGCACAGAACATAGAACAGTACACAGACCGCCAGAGTGAGAACACAGAAGATAGAACGGTCTAGAGACCGACAGAGTGATAACACATATCATAGAACAGTTCAGAGAGCGCCAGAGAGAGAACACAGAACATAGAACAGTACAGAGAAGGGACAGAGTGAGAGCACAGAACATAGAACAGTACAGAGACGGACATGGTGAGAATGCAGAACATGGAACAGTACAGACCGACAGAGTGAGGACTCCGAACATAGAACAGTACAGAGACCAACAGAGTGAGAACTCAGAACATAGATCAGTACAGACACACCCCCGACACAGTGAGAACACAGCACATAGAACAGAACAGAGACCGACAGAGTGAAAGCACAGAACATAGAACAGTACAGAGACCGCCAGAGTGAGAATACAGAAGATAGAAAGGTACAGAGACCGACAGAGTGAAAACACAGAACATAGAACAGTACAGAGACGGACAGGGTGAGAACACAGAAGATAGAACAGTACAGAGAAGGACAGAGTGAGAGCACAGAATTAGAAAAGTATAGAGATGGACATGGTGAGGACTCCGAACATCGAACAGTACAGAGACCGACAGTGTGAGAACACAGAACATAGAACAATACAGAGTCCGACAGAGTGAAAACACAGAACATAGAACAGCACCGAGACGGACAGAGTGAAAACACAGATCATAGAACGGTACAGAGACCGACAGAGTGAGAACACAGAACATAGAACAGTACAGAGACCATCAGAGTTGAACGCAGATCATAGATCTGTACAGAGACCGACAGAGTGAGAAAACAGAACATAGAATGGTACAGAGTGAGAACACAGAACATAGATCAGTACAGAGACCGACAGAGTGAGAACACAGAACGGTACAGAGACCGACAGAGTGAGAACACATATCATCGAACAGTATAGACACCGACAGAGTGAGAACACAGAACATAGAGCAGTACAGAGACCGAATGAGTGAGAACACATATCATACAACAGTACAGACACCGAAGAGTGAGAACACAGATCATAAGACGGTACAGAGAGCAACAGAGTGAGTACACAGGTCATAGAACTGTACAGAGACCGACAGAGTGAGAACTCAGAACACAGAACAGTACATAGACCGACAGAGTGAGAACACAGAACGGTACAGAGAACGACAGAGTGAGAACACAGAACATCGAACAGTTCAGAGACGGACAGAATGAGAACACAGAAGACAGAACAGTCCAGAGACGGACAGAGTGAAACACAGAACATAGAACAGTACAGACACCGAACGAGTGAGAACACAGAACATAGAACAGTACAGACCGACAGAGTGAGAACACAAAACATAGAACGGTACAGAGACCGACAGAGTGGGAGCACAGAACATAGAACGGTACAGAGACCGACAGAGTGAGAACACAGAACACAGAACGGTACAGAGACCGACAGAGTGAGAACACAGAACATAGAACGGTACAGACACCGACAGAGTGAGAACACAGAACATAGAGCAGTACAGAGACCGAAAGAGTGAGAACACATTTCATAGAACAGTACAGAGACCGACAGAGTGAGAACACAGAATATAGAATGGTACAGAGACCGACAGAGTGAGAATACAGAACATAGAACAGTGCAGAGACCGACAGAGTGCGAACACAGAACATAGAGCAGTACAGAGACGAACAGAGTGAGAACACATAACATAGAATGGCACAGAGACCGACAGAGTGAGAAGGCAGAACATACCGACAGAGTGAGGACACAGGTCATAGAACGGTACAGAGACCGACAGAGTGAGAACACAGAACATAGAACAGTACAGAGACCGACAGAGTGAGAACACAGATCACAGAACAGTAGAGAGACTGACAGAGTGAGAACACGGAACATAGAACGGTACAGACACCGACAGAGTTAGAACACATATCATAGAACAGTACAGACACCGACAGAGTGAGAACACAGAACATAGAACGGTACAGAGACCGACAGAGTGAGAACACAGGACATAGAATAGTAAAGAGACCGAAAGAGTGAGAACACATATCATCGAACAGTACAGACACCGACAGAATGAGAACACAGAACACAGAACACAGAACAGTACAGACACCGACAGAGTGAGAACACAGAACTTAGAACAGTACAGAGACCGAAAGAGTGAGAACACATGTCATGGAACAGTACAGAGACCGACAGAGTGAGAACACAGATCATAGAACGGTACAGACACCGACAGAGTGAGAACGCAGAACACAGAGCAGTACAAAGACCGAGAGTGTGAGAACACATATCATAGAACAGTAGAGACACCGACAGAGTGAGAACACAGAACATAGAACGGTACAGAAACCGACAGAGTGAGAAAACAGATCATAGAACGGTACAGAGACCGACAGAGTGAGAAGGCAGAACATAGAACAGTACAGAGACGAAAAGAGTGAGAACACAGAACATAGAATGGTACAGAGACCGACAGACTGAGAAGGCAGAACATAGAACAGTACGGACACCGACAGAGTGAGGACACAGGTCATAGAACGGTACAGAGACCGACAGAGTGAGAACACATATCATAGAACGGTACAGAGACCGACAAAGTGAGAACACAGAACATAGAACGGTACAGAGACCGACAGAGTGAGAACACAGAACATAGAACGGTACAGTGACCGACAGAGTGAGAACACAGAACATAGAACGGTACAGAGACCGACAGAGTGAGAAAACAGATCATAGAACGGTACAGAGACCGACAGAGTGAGAACACAGAACATAGACCGGTACAGAGACCGACAGAGTGAGAACAGAGAACATAGAACAGTACAGAGACAAACAGAGTGAGAACACAGAACATACAATGGTAAAGAGACCGACAGAGTGAGAACACATATCATAGAACAGTACAGACACCGACAGAGTGAGAACACAGAACATAGAACGGTACAGAGACCAACAGAGTGAGAAAACGGATCATAGAACGGTACAGAGACCGACAGAGTGAGAACACAGAACATAAACCGGTACAGAGACCGACAGAGTGAGAACACAGAACATAGAACAGTACAGAGACGAACACAGAACATAGAACGGTGCAGAGACCGACAGAGTGCGAACACAGAACATAGAGCAGTACAGAGACGAACAGAGTGAGAACACATAACATAGAATGCTACAGAGACCGACAAACTGAGAAGGCAGAACATACCGACAGAGTGAGAACACAGAACATAGAACGGTACAGAGTCTGACAGAGAGAGAATACAGAACATAGAACGGTACAGAGTCTGACAGAGTGAGAACACAGAACATAGAACGGTACTGAGTCCGACAGAGTGTGAACACAGAACATAGAACGGTACAGAGACCGACAGAGTGAGAACACATAACATAGAACGGTACAGAGACCGACAGAGTGAGAACACAGAACATAGAATGGTACAGAGACCGACAGAATGAGAACACAGATCATAAAACGGTACAGAGACTGACAGAGTGAGTACACAGGTCATAGAACTCTACAGAGACCGACAGAGTGAGAACACAGAACATAGAACAGTACAGAGACGGAAATGGTGAGAATGCAGAACATGGAACAGTACAGACCGACAGAGTGAGGACTCCGAACATAGAACAGTACAGAGACCAAAAAAGTGAGAACACAGATCATAGAACAGTACAGACACCGACAGAGTGAGAACACAGAACATAGAACAGTACAGTGACCGACAGAGTGAGAACACATATCATTGAACAGTACAGAGTCCGACAGAGTGAGAACACAGAACACAGAACGGTACAGAGACCGAGAGAGTTAAAAACACAGAACATAGAACAGTACAGAGACCGACAGAGTGAGAACACAGAACATAGAAAAGTATAGAGACCGACAGAGTGAGAAAACAGAACATAGAACAGTACAAAGACCAACAGAGTGAGAACATAGAACGGTACAGAGACTGACAGAGTGAGAACGCAGAACATGGGACAGTACAGACCGACAGAGTGAGAACTCAGAACATAGATCTGTACAGACACCCACAGACTAAAAACAGCGAACATAGAACTGTATAGAGACCGACACAGTGAGAACACAGCACATAGAACAGAATAGAGACCGACAGAGTGAAAGCACAGAACATAGAACAGTACACAGACCGCCAGAGTGAGAACACAGAAGATAGAACGGTCTAGAGACCGACAGAGTGATAACACATATCATAGAACAGTTCAGAGAGCGCCAGAGAGAGAACACAGAACATAGAACAGTACAGAGACCAACAGAGTGAGAACACAGAGCACAGAACAATACAGAGACCGACAGAGTGAGAACACATAACATAGAACAGTACAAAGACCAACAGAGTGAGATCACAGAACATAGAATGGTACAGACTCCGACAGAGTGAAAACACAGAATATAGAACAGTACAGAGAAGGACAGAGTGAGAACGCAGTAGAACGGTCTAGAGACGGACAGAGTGAGAACACAGAACATAGATCAGTACAGAGACCGACAGAGTGATAACACATATCATACAAAAGTACAGAGACCGACAGAGTGAGAACACAGATCATAAGACGGTACAGAGAGCAACAGAGTGAGTACACAGGTCATAGAACTGTACAGAGACCGACAGAGTGAGAACTCAGAACACAGAACAGTACATAGACCGACAGAGTGAGAACACAGAACGGTACAGAGAACGACAGAGTGAGAACACAGAACATCGAACAGTTCAGAGACGGACAGAATGAGAACACAGAAGACATAACAGTCCAGAGACGGACAGAGTGAAACACAGAACATAGAACAGTACAGACACCGAACGAGTGAGAACACAGAACATAGAACAGTACAGACCGACAGAGTGAGAACACAAAACATAGAACGGTACCGAGTCCAACAGAGTGAAAACACAGAACATAGAGCAGTACAGAGACGGACAGGGTGAGAACACAGAATTAGAAAAGTATAGAGACGGACATGGCGAGAATGCAGAACATGGAACAGTACAGACCGACAGAGTGAGAACACAGAACATAGAACGGTACAGAGTCCGACAGAGTGAAAACACAGAACATAGAACGGTACGGAGACGGACAGAGTGAGAACACATAACATAGAATGGCACAGAGACCGACAGAGTGAGAAGGCAGAACATACCGACAGAGTGAGGACACAGGTCATAGAACGGTACAGAGACCGACAGAGTGAGAACACAGAACATAGAACAGTACAGAGACCGACAGAGTGAGAACACAGATCACAGAACAGTAGAGAGACTGACAGAGTGAGAACACGGAACATAGAACGGTACAGACACCGACAGAGTTAGAACACATATCATAGAACAGTACAGACACCGACAGAGTGAGAACACAGAACATAGAACGGTACAGAGACCGACAGAGTGAGAACACAGGACATAGAATAGTAAAGAGACCGAAAGAGTGAGAACACATATCATCGAACAGTACAGACACCGACAGACTGAGAACACAGAACACAGAACAGTACAGACACCGACAGAGTGAGAACACAGAACTTAGAACAGTACAGAGACCGAAAGAGTGAGAACACATATCATAGAACAGTAGAGACACCGACAGAGTGAGAACACAGAACATAGAACGGTACAGAAACCGACAGAGTGAGAAAACAGATCATAGAACGGTACAGAGACCGACAGAGTGAGAAAACAGAACATAGAACAGTACAAAGACCAACAGAGTGAGAACATAGAACGGTACAGAGACTGACAGAGTGAGAACGCAGAACATGGGACAGTACAGACCGACAGAGTGAGAACTCAGAACATAGATCAGTACAGACACCCACAGACTAAAAACAGCGAACATAGAACTGTATAGAGACCGACACAGTGAGAACACAGCACATAGAACAGAATAGAGACCGACAGAGTGAAAGCACAGAACATAGAACAGTACACAGACCGCCAGAGTGAGAACACAGAAGATAGAACGGTCTAGAGACCGACAGAGTGATAACACATATCATAGAACAGTTCAGAGAGCGCCAGAGAGAGAACACAGAACATAGAACAGTACAGAGAAGGACAGAGTGAGAGCACAGAACATAGAACAGTACAGAGACGGACATGGTGAGAATGCAGAACATGGAACAGTACAGACCGACAGAGTGAGGACTCCGAACATAGAACAGTACAGAGACCAACAGAGTGAGAACTCAGAACATAGATCAGTACAGACACCCACAAACTAAAAACAGCGAACATAGAACTGTATAGAGACCGACACAGTGAGAACACAGCACATAGAACAGAACAGAGACCGACAGAGTGAAAGCACAGAACATAGAACAGTACAGAGACCGCCAGAGTGAGAATACAGAAGATAGAAAGGTACAGAGACCGACAGAGTGAAAACACAGAACATAGAACAGTACAGAGACGGACAGGGTGAGAACACAGAAGATAGAACAGTACAGAGAAGGACAGAGTGAGAGCACAGAATTAGAAAAGTATAGAGATGGACATGGTGAGGACTCCGAACATCGAACAGTACAGAGACCGACAGTGTGAGAACACAGAACATAGAACAATACAGAGTCCGACAGAGTGAAAACACAGAACATAGAACAGCACCGAGACGGACAGAGTGAAAACACAGATCATAGAACGGTACAGAGACCGACAGAGTGAGAACACAGAACATAGAACAGTACAGAGACCATCAGAGTTGAACGCAGATCATAGATCTGTACAGAGACCGACAGAGTGAGAAAACAGAACATAGAATGGTACAGAGTGAGAACACAGAACATAGATCAGTACAGAGACCGACAGAGTGAGAACACAGAACGGTACAGAGACCGACAGAGTGAGAACACATATCATCGAACAGTATAGACACCGACAGAGTGAGAACACAGAACATAGAGCAGTACAGAGACCGAATGAGTGAGAACACATATCATACAACAGTACAGACACCGAAGAGTGAGAACACAGATCATAAGACGGTACAGAGAGCAACAGAGTGAGTACACAGGTCATAGAACTGTACAGAGACCGACAGAGTGAGAACTCAGAACACAGAACAGTACATAGACCGACAGAGTGAGAACACAGAACGGTACAGAGAACGACAGAGTGAGAACACAGAACATCGAACAGTTCAGAGACGGACAGAATGAGAACACAGAAGACAGAACAGTCCAGAGACGGACAGAGTGAAACACAGAACATAGAACAGTACAGACACCGAACGAGTGAGAACACAGAACATAGAACAGTACAGACCGACAGAGTGAGAACACAAAACACAGAACGGTACAGAGACCGACAGAGTGAGAACACAGAACATAGAACGGTACAGACACCGACAGAGTGAGAACACAGAACATAGAGCAGTACAGAGACCGAAAGAGTGAGAACACATTTCATAGAACAGTACAGAGACCGACAGAGTGAGAACACAGAATATAGAATGGTACAGAGACCGACAGAGTGAGAATACAGAACATAGAACAGTGCAGAGACCGACAGAGTGCGAACACAGAACATAGAGCAGTACAGAGACGAACAGAGTGAGAACACATAACATAGAATGGCACAGAGACCGACAGAGTGAGAAGGCAGAACATACCGACAGAGTGAGGACACAGGTCATAGAACGGTACAGAGACTGACAGAGTGAGAACACGGAACATAGAACGGTACAGACACCGACAGAGTTAGAACACATATCATAGAACAGTACAGACACCGACAGAGTGAGAACACAGAACATAGAACGGTACAGAGACCGACAGAGTGAGAACACAGGACATAGAATAGTAAAGAGACCGAAAGAGTCAGAACACATATCATCGAACAGTACAGACACCGACAGAGTGAGTACACAGAACACAGAACAGTACAGACACCGACAGAGTGAGAACACAGAACATAGAACAGTACAGAGACCGAAAGAGTGAGAACACATGTCATAGAACAGTACAGAGACCGACAGAGTGAGAACACAGATCATAGAACGGTACAGACACCGACAGAGTGAGAACGCAGAACACAGAGCAGTACAAAGACCGAAAGTGTGAGAACACATATCATAGAACAGTAGAGACACCGACAGAGTGAGAACACAGAACATAGAACGGTACAGAAACCGACAGAGTGAGAAAACAGATCATAGAACGGTACAGAGACCGACAGAGTGAGAAGGCAGAACATAGAACAGTACAGAGACGAACAGAGTGAGAACACAGAACATAGAATGGTACAGAGACCGACAGAGTGAGAAGGCAGAACATAGAACAGTACGGACACCGACAGAGTGAGGACACAGGTCATAGAATGGTACAGAGACCGACAGAGTGAGAACACAGAACATAGAACGGTACACAGACCGACAGAGTGAGAACAGAGAACAGAGAACGGTACAAAGTCCGACAGAGTGAGAACACAGAACATAGAAAGGCACAGATATCGAAAGAGTGAGAACACAGAACATAGAACGGTACAGAGACCGTCAGAGTGAGAACACAGAACATAAAATGGCACAAAGACCAGCAGAGTGAGAACACAAAACATAGAACAGTAAAGACACTGACAGAGTGAGAACACAGAACATAAAATGGCACAAAGACCGGCAGAGTGAGAACACAGGACATAAACCGGTACAGAGACCGACAGAGTGAGAAAACAGAACATAGAATGGTAAAGAGACCGACAGAGTGAGAACACATATCATAGAACAGTACAGACACCGACAGAGTGAGAACACAGAACATAGAACGGTACAGAGACCGACAGAGTGAGAAAACGGATCATAGAACGGTACAGAGACCGACAGAGTGAGAACACAGAACATAAACCGGTACAGAGACCGACAGAGTGAGAACACAGAATATAGAATGGTACAGAGACCGACAGAGTGAGAACACAGATCATAGAACGGTACAGAGACAGATAGAGTGAGAACACATGTCATGGAACAGTACAGAGACCGACAGAGTGAGAACACAGAACATAGAATGTTACAGAGACCGACAGAGTGAGAATACAGAACATAGAACGGTGCAGAGACCGACAGAGTGCGAACACAGATCACAGAACAGTAGAGAGACTGACAGAGTGAGAACACGGAACATAAACCGGTACAGAGACGAACAGAGTGAGAACACATAATATAGAATGGCACAGAGACCGACAGAGTGAGAAGGCAGAACATACCGACAGAGTGAGGACACAGGTCATAGAACGGTAGAGAGACCGACAGAGTGAGAACACAGAACATAGAACGGTACAGAGACCGACAGAGTGAGAACACGGAACATAGAACGGTACAGACACCGACAGAGTTAGAACACATATCATAGAACAGTACAGACACCGACAGAGTGAGAACACAGAACATAGAACGGTACAGAGACCGACAGAGTGAGAACACAGGACATAGAATAGTAAAGAGACCGAAAGAGTGAGAACACATATCATCGAACAGTACAGACACCGACAGAATGAGAACACAGAACACAGAACAGTACAGACACCGACAGAGTGAGAACACAGAACATAGAACAGTACAGAGACCGACAGAGTGAGAACACAGATCATAGAACGGTACAGACACCGACAGAGTGAGAACGCAGAACACAGAGCAGTACAGAAACCGACAGAGTGAGAAAACAGATCATAGAACGGTACAGAGACCGACAGAGTGAGAAGGCAGAACATAGAACAGTACAGGGACGAACAGAGTGAGAACACAGAACATAGAATGGTACAGAGACCGACAGAGTGAGAAGGCAGAACATAGAACAGTACGGACACCGACAGAGTGAGGACACAGGTCATAGAACGGTACACAGACCGACAGAGTGAGAACACATATCATAGAACGGTACAGAGACCGACAAAGTGAGAACACAGAACATAGAACGGTACAGAGATCGACAGAGTGAGAACACAGAACATAGAACGGTACAGAGACCGACAGAGTGAGAAAACAGATCATAGAACGGTACAGAGACCGACAGAGTGAGAACACAGAACATAAACCGGTACAGAGACCGACAGAGTGAGAACAGAGAACATAGAACAGTACAGAGACGAACAGAGTGAGAACACAGAACATACAATGGTAAAGAGACCGACAGAGTGAGAACACATATCATAGAACAGTACAGACACCGACAGAGTGAGAACACAGAACACAGAACGGTACAGAGACCAACAGAGTGAGAAAACGGATCATAGAACGGTACAGAGACCGACAGAGTGAGAACACAGAACATAAACCGGTACAGAGACCGACAGAGTGAGAACACAGAACATAGAACAGTACAGAGACGAACACAGAACATAGAATGGTAAAAAGACCGACAGAGTGAGAACACATATCATAGAACAGTACAGACAACGACAGAGTGAGAACACAGAACATAGAACGGTACAGAGACCGACAGAGTGAGAAAACAGATCATAGAACGGTACAGAGACCGACAGAGTGAGAACACAGAACAGAGTACAGTACAGAGACGAACACAGAACATAGAATGGTAAAGAGACCGACAGAGTGAGAAGGCAGAACATAGAACAGTACAGAGACGAACAGAGTGAGAACACATAACATAGAATGGTACAGAGACCGACAGAGTGAGAAGGCAGAGCATACCGACAGAGTGAGGACACAGGTCATAGAACGGTACAGAGACCGACAGAGTGAGAACTCAGAACATAGATCTGTACAGACACCCACAGACTAAAAACAGCGAACATAGAACTGTATAGAGACCGACACAGTGAGAACACAGCACATAGAACAGAATAGAGACCGACAGAGTGAAAGCACAGAACATAGAACAGTACACAGACCGCCAGAGTGAGAACACAGAAGATAGAACGGTCTAGAGACCGACAGAGTGATAACACATATCATAGAAGAGTTCAGAGAGCGCCAGAGAGAGAACACAGAACATAGAACAGTACAGAGAAGGACAGAGTGAGAGCACAGAACATAGAACAGTACAGAGACGGACATGGTGAGAATGCAGAACATGGAACAGTACAGACCGACAGAGTGAGGACTCCGAACATAGAACAGTACAGAGACCAACAGAGTGAGAACTCAGAACATAGATCAGTACAGACACCCACAAACTAAAAACAGCGAACATAGAACTGTATAGAGACCGACACAGTGAGAACACAGCACATAGAACAGAACAGAGACCGACAGAGTGAAAGCACAGAACATAGAACAGTACAGAGACCGCCAGAGTGAGAATACAGAAGATAGAAAGGTACAGAGACCGACAGAGTGAAAACACAGAACATAGAACAGTACAGAGACGGACAGGGTGAGAACACAGAAGATAGAACAGTACAGAGAAGGACAGAGTGAGAGCACAGAATTAGAAAAGTATAGAGATGGACATGGTGAGGACTCCGAACATCGAACAGTACAGAGACCGACAGTGTGAGAACACAGAACATAGAACAATACAGAGTCCGACAGAGTGAAAACACAGAACATAGAACAGCACCGAGACGGACAGAGTGAAAACACAGATCATAGAACGGTACAGAGACCGACAGAGTGAGAACACAGAACATAGAACAGTACAGAGACCATCAGAGTTGAACGCAGATCATAGATCTGTACAGAGACCGACAGAGTGAGAAAACAGAACATAGAATGGTACAGAGTGAGAACACAGAACATAGATCAGTACAGAGACCGACAGAGTGAGAACACAGAACGGTACAGAGACCGACAGAGTGAGAACACATATCATCGAACAGTATAGACACCGACAGAGTGAGAACACAGAACATAGAGCAGTACAGAGACCGAATGAGTGAGAACACATATCATACAACAGTACAGACACCGAAGAGTGAGAACACAGATCATAAGACGGTACAGAGAGCAACAGAGTGAGTACACAGGTCATAGAACTGTACAGAGACCGACAGAGTGAGAACTCAGAACACAGAACAGTACATAGACCGACAGAGTGAGAACACAGAACGGTACAGAGAACGACAGAGTGAGAACACAGAACATCGAACAGTTCAGAGACGGACAGAATGAGAACACAGAAGACAGAACAGTCCAGAGACGGACAGAGTGAAACACAGAACATAGAACAGTACAGACACCGAACGAGTGAGAACACAGAACATAGAACAGTACAGACCGACAGAGTGAGAACACAAAACACAGAACGGTACAGAGACCGACAGAGTGAGAACACAGAACATAGAACGGTACAGACACCGACAGAGTGAGAACACAGAACATAGAGCAGTACAGAGACCGAAAGAGTGAGAACACATTTCATAGAACAGTACAGAGACCGACAGAGTGAGAACACAGAATATAGAATGGTACAGAGACCGACAGAGTGAGAATACAGAACATAGAACAGTGCAGAGACCGACAGAGTGCGAACACAGAACATAGAGCAGTACAGAGACGAACAGAGTGAGAACACATAACATAGAATGGCACAGAGACCGACAGAGTGAGAAGGCAGAACATACCGACAGAGTGAGGACACAGGTCATAGAACGGTACAGAGACTGACAGAGTGAGAACACGGAACATAGAACGGTACAGACACCGACAGAGTTAGAACACATATCATAGAACAGTACAGACACCGACAGAGTGAGAACACAGAACATAGAACGGTACAGAGACCGACAGAGTGAGAACACAGGACATAGAATAGTAAAGAGACCGAAAGAGTCAGAACACATATCATCGAACAGTACAGACACCGACAGAGTGAGTACACAGAACACAGAACAGTACAGACACCGACAGAGTGAGAACACAGAACATAGAACAGTACAGAGACCGAAAGAGTGAGAACACATGTCATAGAACAGTACAGAGACCGACAGAGTGAGAACACAGATCATAGAACGGTACAGACACCGACAGAGTGAGAACGCAGAACACAGAGCAGTACAAAGACCGAAAGTGTGAGAACACATATCATAGAACAGTAGAGACACCGACAGAGTGAGAACACAGAACATAGAACGGTACAGAAACCGACAGAGTGAGAAAACAGATCATAGAACGGTACAGAGACCGACAGAGTGAGAAGGCAGAACATAGAACAGTACAGAGACG
Source organism: Mobula birostris (assembly GCF_030028105.1). Lineage (NCBI taxonomy): Eukaryota > Metazoa > Chordata > Chondrichthyes > Myliobatiformes > Myliobatidae > Mobula > Mobula birostris. Next base: position 60,707 of record NW_027274166.1, read on the forward strand.
AACAGAGTGAGAACACAGAACATAGAATGGTACAGAGACCGACAGAGTGAGAAGGCAGAACATAGAACAGTACGGACACCGACAGAGTGAGGACACAGGTCATAGAATGGTACAGAGACCGACAGAGTGAGAACACAGAACATAGAACGGTACACAGACCGACAGAGTGAGAACAGAGAACAGAGAACGGTACAAAGTCCGACAGAGTGAGAACACAGAACATAGAAAGGCACAGATATCGAAAGAGTGAGAACACAGAACATAGAACGGTACAGAGACCGTCAGAGTGAGAACACAGAACATAAAATGGCACAAAGACCAGCAGAGTGAGAACACAAAACATAGAACAGTAAAGACACTGACAGAGTGAGAACACAGAACATAAAATGGCACAAAGACCGGCAGAGTGAGAACACAGGACATAAACCGGTACAGAGACCGACAGAGTGAGAAAACAGAACATAGAATGGTAAAGAGACCGACAGAGTGAGAACACATATCATAGAACAGTACAGACACCGACAGAGTGAGAACACAGAACATAGAGCAGTACAGAGACCGAATGAGTGAGAACACATATCATACAACAGTACAGACACCGAAGAGTGAGAACACAGATCATAAGACGGTACAGAGAGCAACAGAGTGAGTACACAGGTCATAGAACTGTACAGAGACCGACAGAGTGAGAACTCAGAACACAGAACAGTACATAGACCGACAGAGTGAGAACACAGAACGGTACAGAGAACGACAGAGTGAGAACACAGAACATCGAACAGTTCAGAGACGGACAGAATGAGAACACAGAAGACAGAACAGTCCAGAGACGGACAGAGTGAAACACAGAACATAGAACAGTACAGACACCGAACGAGTGAGAACACAGAACATAGAACAGTACAGACCGACAGAGTGAGAACACAAAACACAGAACGGTACAGAGACCGACAGAGTGAGAACACAGAACATAGAACGGTACAGACACCGACAGAGTGAGAACACAGAACATAGAGCAGTACAGAGACCGAAAGAGTGAGAACACATTTCATAGAACAGTACAGAGACCGACAGAGTGAGAACACAGAATATAGAATGGTACAGAGACCGACAGAGTGAGAATACAGAACATAGAACAGTGCAGAGACCGACAGAGTGCGAACACAGAACATAGAGCAGTACAGAGACGAACAGAGTGAGAACACATAACATAGAATGGCACAGAGACCGACAGAGTGAGAAGGCAGAACATACCGACAGAGTGAGGACACAGGTCATAGAACGGTACAGAGACTGACAGAGTGAGAACACGGAACATAGAACGGTACAGACACCGACAGAGTTAGAACACATATCATAGAACAGTACAGACACCGACAGAGTGAGAACACAGAACATAGAACGGTACAGAGACCGACAGAGTGAGAACACAGGACATAGAATAGTAAAGAGACCGAAAGAGTCAGAACACATATCATCGAACAGTACAGACACCGACAGAGTGAGTACACAGAACACAGAACAGTACAGACACCGACAGAGTGAGAACACAGAACATAGAACAGTACAGAGACCGAAAGAGTGAGAACACATGTCATAGAACAGTACAGAGACCGACAGAGTGAGAACACAGATCATAGAACGGTACAGACACCGACAGAGTGAGAACGCAGAACACAGAGCAGTACAAAGACCGAAAGTGTGAGAACACATATCATAGAACAGTAGAGACACCGACAGAGTGAGAACACAGAACATAGAACGGTACAGAAACCGACAGAGTGAGAAAACAGATCATAGAACGGTACAGAGACCGACAGAGTGAGAAGGCAGAACATAGAACAGTACAGAGACGAACAGAGTGAGAACACAGAACATAGAATGGTACAGAGACCGACAGAGTGAGAAGGCAGAACATAGAACAGTACGGACACCGACAGAGTGAGGACACAGGTCATAGAATGGTACAGAGACCGACAGAGTGAGAACACAGAACATAGAACGGTACACAGACCGACAGAGTGAGAACAGAGAACAGAGAACGGTACAAAGTCCGACAGAGTGAGAACACAGAACATAGAAAGGCACAGATATCGAAAGAGTGAGAACACAGAACATAGAACGGTACAGAGACCGTCAGAGTGAGAACACAGAACATAAAATGGCACAAAGACCAGCAGAGTGAGAACACAAAACATAGAACAGTAAAGACACTGACAGAGTGAGAACACAGAACATAAAATGGCACAAAGACCGGCAGAGTGAGAACACAGGACATAAACCGGTACAGAGACCGACAGAGTGAGAAAACAGAACATAGAATGGTAAAGAGACCGACAGAGTGAGAACACATATCATAGAACAGTACAGACACCGACAGAGTGAGAACACAGAACATAGAACGGTACAGAGACCGACAGAGTGAGAAAACGGATCATAGAACGGTACAGAGACCGACAGAGTGAGAACACAGAACATAAACCGGTACAGAGACCGACAGAGTGAGAACACAGAATATAGAATGGTACAGAGACCGACAGAGTGAGAACACAGATCATAGAACGGTACAGAGACAGATAGAGTGAGAACACATGTCATGGAACAGTACAGAGACCGACAGAGTGAGAACACAGAACATAGAATGTTACAGAGACCGACAGAGTGAGAATACAGAACATAGAACGGTGCAGAGACCGACAGAGTGCGAACACAGATCACAGAACAGTAGAGAGACTGACAGAGTGAGAACACGGAACATAAACCGGTACAGAGACGAACAGAGTGAGAACACATAATATAGAATGGCACAGAGACCGACAGAGTGAGAAGGCAGAACATACCGACAGAGTGAGGACACAGGTCATAGAACGGTAGAGAGACCGACAGAGTGAGAACACAGAACATAGAACGGTACAGAGACCGACAGAGTGAGAACACGGAACATAGAACGGTACAGACACCGACAGAGTTAGAACACATATCATAGAACAGTACAGACACCGACAGAGTGAGAACACAGAACATAGAACGGTACAGAGACCGACAGAGTGAGAACACAGGACATAGAATAGTAAAGAGACCGAAAGAGTGAGAACACATATCATCGAACAGTACAGACACCGACAGAATGAGAACACAGAACACAGAACAGTACAGACACCGACAGAGTGAGAACACAGAACATAGAACGGTACAGAGACCGACAGAGTGAGAAAACAGATCATAGAACGGTACAGAGACCGACAGAGTGAGAACACAGAACAGAGTACAGTACAGAGACGAACACAGAACATAGAATGGTAAAGAGACCGACAGAGTGAGAAGGCAGAACATAGAACAGTACAGAGACGAACAGAGTGAGAACACATAACATAGAATGGTACAGAGACCGACAGAGTGAGAAGGCAGAGCATACCGACAGAGTGAGGACACAGGTCATAGAACGGTACAGAGACCGACAGAGTGAGAACTCAGAACATAGATCTGTACAGACACCCACAGACTAAAAACAGCGAACATAGAACTGTATAGAGACCGACACAGTGAGAACACAGCACATAGAACAGAATAGAGACCGACAGAGTGAAAGCACAGAACATAGAACAGTACACAGACCGCCAGAGTGAGAACACAGAAGATAGAACGGTCTAGAGACCGACAGAGTGATAACACATATCATAGAAGAGTTCAGAGAGCGCCAGAGAGAGAACACAGAACATAGAACAGTACAGAGAAGGACAGAGTGAGAGCACAGAACATAGAACAGTACAGAGACGGACATGGTGAGAATGCAGAACATGGAACAGTACAGACCGACAGAGTGAGGACTCCGAACATAGAACAGTACAGAGACCAACAGAGTGAGAACTCAGAACATAGATCAGTACAGACACCCACAAACTAAAAACAGCGAACATAGAACTGTATAGAGACCGACACAGTGAGAACACAGCACATAGAACAGAACAGAGACCGACAGAGTGAAAGCACAGAACATAGAACAGTACAGAGACCGCCAGAGTGAGAATACAGAAGATAGAAAGGTACAGAGACCGACAGAGTGAAAACACAGAACATAGAACAGTACAGAGACGGACAGGGTGAGAACACAGAAGATAGAACAGTACAGAGAAGGACAGAGTGAGAGCACAGAATTAGAAAAGTATAGAGATGGACATGGTGAGGACTCCGAACATCGAACAGTACAGAGACCGACAGTGTGAGAACACAGAACATAGAACAATACAGAGTCCGACAGAGTGAAAACACAGAACATAGAACAGCACCGAGACGGACAGAGTGAAAACACAGATCATAGAACGGTACAGAGACCGACAGAGTGAGAACACAGAACATAGAACAGTACAGAGACCATCAGAGTTGAACGCAGATCATAGATCTGTACAGAGACCGACAGAGTGAGAAAACAGAACATAGAATGGTACAGAGTGAGAACACAGAACATAGATCAGTACAGAGACCGACAGAGTGAGAACACAGAACGGTACAGAGACCGACAGAGTGAGAACACATATCATCGAACAGTATAGACACCGACAGAGTGAGAACACAGAACATAGAGCAGTACAGAGACCGAATGAGTGAGAACACATATCATACAACAGTACAGACACCGAAGAGTGAGAACACAGATCATAAGACGGTACAGAGAGCAACAGAGTGAGTACACAGGTCATAGAACTGTACAGAGACCGACAGAGTGAGAACTCAGAACACAGAACAGTACATAGACCGACAGAGTGAGAACACAGAACGGTACAGAGAACGACAGAGTGAGAACACAGAACATCGAACAGTTCAGAGACGGACAGAATGAGAACACAGAAGACAGAACAGTCCAGAGACGGACAGAGTGAAACACAGAACATAGAACAGTACAGACACCGAACGAGTGAGAACACAGAACATAGAACAGTACAGACCGACAGAGTGAGAACACAAAACACAGAACGGTACAGAGACCGACAGAGTGAGAACACAGAACATAGAACGGTACAGACACCGACAGAGTGAGAACACAGAACATAGAGCAGTACAGAGACCGAAAGAGTGAGAACACATTTCATAGAACAGTACAGAGACCGACAGAGTGAGAACACAGAATATAGAATGGTACAGAGACCGACAGAGTGAGAATACAGAACATAGAACAGTGCAGAGACCGACAGAGTGCGAACACAGAACATAGAGCAGTACAGAGACGAACAGAGTGAGAACACATAACATAGAATGGCACAGAGACCGACAGAGTGAGAAGGCAGAACATACCGACAGAGTGAGGACACAGGTCATAGAACGGTACAGAGACTGACAGAGTGAGAACACGGAACATAGAACGGTACAGACACCGACAGAGTTAGAACACATATCATAGAACAGTACAGACACCGACAGAGTGAGAACACAGAACATAGAACGGTACAGAGACCGACAGAGTGAGAACACAGGACATAGAATAGTAAAGAGACCGAAAGAGTCAGAACACATATCATCGAACAGTACAGACACCGACAGAGTGAGTACACAGAACACAGAACAGTACAGACACCGACAGAGTGAGAACACAGAACATAGAACAGTACAGAGACCGAAAGAGTGAGAACACATGTCATAGAACAGTACAGAGACCGACAGAGTGAGAACACAGATCATAGAACGGTACAGACACCGACAGAGTGAGAACGCAGAACACAGAGCAGTACAAAGACCGAAAGTGTGAGAACACATATCATAGAACAGTAGAGACACCGACAGAGTGAGAACACAGAACATAGAACGGTACAGAAACCGACAGAGTGAGAAAACAGATCATAGAACGGTACAGAGACCGACAGAGTGAGAAGGCAGAACATAGAACAGTACAGAGACGAACAGAGTGAGAACACAGAACATAGAATGGTACAGAGACCGACAGAGTGAGAAGGCAGAACATAGAACAGTACGGACACCGACAGAGTGAGGACACAGGTCATAGAATGGTACAGAGACCGACAGAGTGAGAACACAGAACATAGAACGGTACACAGACCGACAGAGTGAGAACAGAGAACAGAGAACGGTACAAAGTCCGACAGAGTGAGAACACAGAACATAGAAAGGCACAGATATCGAAAGAGTGAGAACACAGAACATAGAACGGTACAGAGACCGTCAGAGTGAGAACACAGAACATAAAATGGCACAAAGACCAGCAGAGTGAGAACACAAAACATAGAACAGTAAAGACACTGACAGAGTGAGAACACAGAACATAAAATGGCACAAAGACCGGCAGAGTGAGAACACAGGACATAAACCGGTACAGAGACCGACAGAGTGAGAAAACAGAACATAGAATGGTAAAGAGACCGACAGAGTGAGAACACATATCATAGAACAGTACAGACACCGACAGAGTGAGAACACAGAACATAGAACGGTACAGAGACCGACAGAGTGAGAAAATGGATCATAGAACGGTACAGAGACCGACAGAGTGAGAACACAGAACATAAACCGGTACAGAGACCGACAGAGTGAGAACACAGAATATAGAATGGTACAGAGACCGACAGAGTGAGAACACAGATCATAGAACGGTACAGAGACAGATAGAGTGAGAACACATGTCATGGAACAGTACAGAGACCGACAGAGTGAGAACACAGAACATAGAATGTTACAGAGACCGACAGAGTGAGAATACAGAACATAGAACGGTGCAGAGACCGACAGAGTGCGAACACAGATCACAGAACAGTAGAGAGACTGACAGAGTGAGAACACGGAACATAAACCGGTACAGAGACGAACAGAGTGAGAACACATAATATAGAATGGCACAGAGACCGACAGAGTGAGAAGGCAGAACATACCGACAGAGTGAGGACACAGGTCATAGAACGGTAGAGAGACCGACAGAGTGAGAACACAGAACATAGAACGGTACAGAGACCGACAGAGTGAGAACACGGAACATAGAACGGTACAGACACCGACAGAGTTAGAACACATATCATAGAACAGTACAGACACCGACAGAGTGAGAACACAGAACATAGAACGGTACAGAGACCGACAGAGTGAGAACACAGGACATAGAATAGTAAAGAGACCGAAAGAGTGAGAACACATATCATCGAACAGTACAGACACCGACAGAATGAGAACACAGAACACAGAACAGTACAGACACCGACAGAGTGAGAACACAGAACATAGAACAGTACAGAGACCGACAGAGTGAGAACACAGATCATAGAACGGTACAGACACCGACAGAGTGAGAACGCAGAACACAGAGCAGTACAGAAACCGACAGAGTGAGAAAACAGATCATAGAACGGTACAGAGACCGACAGAGTGAGAAGGCAGAACATAGAACAGTACAGGGACGAACAGAGTGAGAACACAGAACATAGAATGGTACAGAGACCGACAGAGTGAGAAGGCAGAACATAGAACAGTACGGACACCGACAGAGTGAGGACACAGGTCATAGAACGGTACAGAGACCGACAGAGTGAGAACACATATCATAGAACGGTACAGAGACCGACAAAGTGAGAACACAGAACATAGAACGGTACAGAGATCGACAGAGTGAGAACACAGAACATAGAACGGTACAGAGACCGACAGAGTGAGAAAACAGATCATAGAACGGTACAGAGACCGACAGAGTGAGAACACAGAACATAAACCGGTACAGAGACCGACAGAGTGAGAACAGAGAACATAGAACAGTACAGAGACGAACAGAGTGAGAACACAGAACATACAATGGTAAAGAGACCGACAGAGTGAGAACACATATCATAGAACAGTACAGACACCGACAGAGTGAGAACACAGAACACAGAACGGTACAGAGACCAACAGAGTGAGAAAACGGATCATAGAACGGTACAGAGACCGACAGAGTGAGAACACAGAACATAAACCGGTACAGAGACCGACAGAGTGAGAACACAGAACATAGAACAGTACAGAGACGAACACAGAACATAGAATGGTAAAAAGACCGACAGAGTGAGAACACATATCATAGAACAGTACAGACAACGACAGAGTGAGAACACAGAACATAGAACGGTACAGAGACCGACAGAGTGAGAAAACAGATCATAGAACGGTACAGAGACCGACAGAGTGAGAACACAGAACATAAACCGGTACAGAGACCGACAGAGTGAGAACACAGAACAGAGTACAGTACAGAGACGAACACAGAACATAGAATGGTAAAGAGACCGACAGAGTGAGAAGGCAGAACATAGAACAGTACAGAGACGAACAGAGTGAGAACACATAACATAGAATGGTACAGAGACCGACAGAGTGAGAAGGCAGAGCATACCGACAGAGTGAGGACACAGGTCATAGAACGGTACAGAGACCGACAGAGTGAGAACACAGAACATAGAACGGTGCAGAGAAGGACAGAGTGAGAGCACAGAACATAGAACAGTACAGAGACGGACATGGTGAGAATGCAGAACATGGAACAGTACAGACCGACAGAGTGAGGACTCCGAACATAGAACAGTACAGAGACCAACAGAGTGAGAACACAGAGCACAGAACAATACAGAGACCGACAGAGTGAGAACACATAACATAGAACAGTACAAAGACCAACAGAGTGAGATCACAGAACATAGAACGGTACAGACTCCGACAGAGTGAAAACACAGAATATAGAACAGTACAGAGAAGGACAGAGTGAGAACGCAGTAGAACGGTCTAGAGACGGACAGAGTGAGAACACAGAACATAGATCAGTACAGAAACCGACAGAGTGATAACACATATCATACAACAGTACAGAGACCGACAGAGTGAGAACACAGATCATAAGACGGTACAGAGAGCAACAGAGTGAGTACACAGGTCATAGAACTGTACAGAGACCGACAGAGTGAGAACTCAGAACACAGAACAGTACATAGACCGACAGAGTGAGAACACAGAACGGTACAGAGAACGACAGAGTGAGAACACAGAACATCGAACAGTTCAGAGGCGGACAGAATGAGAACACAGAAGACAGAACAGTCCAGAGACGGACAGAGTGAAACACAGAACATAGAACAGTACAGACACCGAACGAGTGAGAACACAGAACATAGAACAGTACAGACCGACAGAGTGAGAACACAAAACATAGAACGGTACCGAGTCCGACAGAGTGAAAACACAGAATATAGAGCAGTACAGAGACGGACAGGGTGAGAACACAGAATTAGAAAAGTATAGAGACGGACATGGCGAGAATGCAGAACATGGAACAGTACAGACACCGAACGAGTGAGAACACAGAACATAGAACGGTACAGAGTCCGACAGAGTGGGAGCACAGAACATAGAACGGTACAGAGACCGACAGAGTGAGAACACAGAACACAGAACGGTACAGAGACCGACAGAGTGAGAACACAGAACATAGAACGGTACAGACACCGACAGAGTGAGAACACAGAACATAAGACGGTACAGAGAGCAAGAGAGTGAGTACACAGGTCATAGAACTGTACAGAGACCGACAGAGTGAGAACTCAGAACATAAACCGGTACAGAGACCGACAGAGTGAGAACACAGAATATAGAATGGTACAGAGACCGACAGAGTGAGAATACAGAACATAGAACAGTGCAGAGACCGACAGAGTGCGAACACAGAACATAGAGCAGTACAGAGACGAACAGAGTGAGAACACATAACATAGAATGGCACAGAGACCGACAGAGTGAGAAGGCAGAACATCCCGACAGAGTGAGGACACAGGTCATAGAACGGTACAGAGACTGACAGAGTGAGAACACGGAACATAGAACGGTACAGACACCGACAGAGTTAGAACACATATCATAGAACAGTACAGACACCGACAGAGTGAGAACACAGAACATAGAACGGTACAGAGACCGACAGAGTGAGAACACAGGACATAGAATAGTAAAGAGACCGAAAGAGTCAGAACACATATCATCGAACAGTACAGACACCGACAGAGTGAGTACACAGAACACAGAACAGTACAGACACCGACAGAGTGAGAACACAGAACATAGAACAGTACAGAGACCGAAAGAGTGAGAACACATGTCATAGAACAGTACAGAGACCGACAGAGTGAGAACACAGATCATAGAACGGTACAGACACCGACAGAGTGAGAACGCAGAACACAGAGCAGTACAAAGACCGAAAGTGTGAGAACACATATCATAGAACAGTAGAGACACCGACAGAGTGAGAACACAGAACATAGAACGGTACAGAAACCGACAGAGTGAGAAAACAGATCATAGAACGGTACAGAGACCGACAGAGTGAGAAGGCAGAACATAGAACAGTACAGAGACGAACAGAGTGAGAACACAGAACAAAGAATGGTACAGAGACCGACAGAGTGAGAAGGCAGAACATAGAACAGTACGGACACCGACAGAGTGAGGACACAGGTCATAGAATGGTACAGAGACCGACAGAGTGAGAACACAGAACATAGAACGGTACACAGACCGACAGAGTGAGAACAGAGAACAGAGAACGGTACAAAGTCCGACAGAGTGAGAACACAGAACATAGAAAGGCACAGATATCGAAAGAGTGAGAACACAGAACATAGAACGGTACAGAGACCGTCAGAGTGAGAACACAGAACATAAAATGGCACAAAGACCAGCAGAGTGAGAACACAAAACATAGAACAGTAAAGACACTGACAGAGTGAGAACACAGAACATAAAATGGCACAAAGACCGGCAGAGTGAGAACACAGGACATAAACCGGTACAGAGACCGACAGAGTGAGAAAACAGAACATAGAATGGTAAAGAGACCGACAGAGTGAGAACACATATCATAGAACAGTACAGACACCGACAGAGTGAGAACACAGAACATAGAACGGTACAGAGACCGACAGAGTGAGAAAACGGATCATAGAACGGTACAGAGACCGACAGAGTGAGAACACAGAACATAAACCGGTACAGAGACCGACAGAGTGAGAACACAGAATATAGAATGGTACAGAGACCGACAGAGTGAGAACACAGATCATAGAACGGTACAGAGACAGATAGAGTGAGAACACATGTCATAGAACAGTACAGAGACCGACAGAGTGAGAACACAGAACATAGAATGTTACAGAGACCGACAGAGTGAGAATACAGAACATAGAACGGTGCAGAGACCGACAGAGTGCGAACACAGATCACAGAACAGTAGAGAGACTGACAGAGTGAGAACACGGAACATAAACCGGTACAGAGACGAACAGAGTGAGAACACATAATATAGAATGGCACAGAGACCGACAGAGTGAGAAGGCAGAACATACCGACAGAGTGAGGACACAGGTCATAGAACGGTACAGAGACCGACAGAGTGAGAACACAGAACATAGAACGGTACAGAGACCGACAGAGTGAGAACACAGATCACAGAACAGCAGAGAGACTGACAGAGTGAGAACACGGAACATAGAACGGTACAGACACCGACAGAGTTAGAACACATATCATAGAACAGTACAGACACCGACAGAGTGAGAACACAGAACATAGAACGGTACAGAGACCGACAGAGTGAGAACACAGGACATAGAATAGTAAAGAGACCGAAAGAGTGAGAACACATATCATCGAACAGTACAGACACCGACAGAATGAGAACACAGAACACAGAACAGTACAGACACCGACAGAGTGAGAACACAGAACATAGAACAGTACAGAGACCGACAGAGTGAGAACACAGATCATAGAACGGTACAGACACCGACAGAGTGAGAACGCAGAACACAGAGCAGTACAGAAACCGACAGAGTGAGAAAACAGATCATAGAACGGTACAGAGACCGACAGAGTGAGAAGGCAGAACATAGAACAGTACAGAGACGAACAGAGTGAGAACACAGAACATAGAATGGTACAGAGACCGACAGAGTGAGAAGGCAGAACATAGAACAGTACGGACACCGACAGAGTGAGGACACAGGTCATAGAACGGTACAGAGACCGACAGAGTGAGAACACATATCATAGAACGGTACAGAGACCGACAAAGTGAGAACACAGAACATAGAACGGTACAGAGATCGACAGAGTGAGAACACAGAACATAGAACGGTACAGAGACCGACAGTGAGAAAACAGATCATAGAACGGTACAGAGACCGACAGAGTGAGAACACAGAACATAAACCGGTACAGAGACCGACAGAGTGAGAACAGAGAACATAGAACAGTACAGAGACGAACAGAGTGAGAACACAGAACATACAATGGTAAAGAGACCGACAGAGTGAGAACACATATCATAGAACAGTACAGACACCGACAGAGTGAGAACACAGAACACAGAACGGTACAGAGACCAACAGAGTGAGAAAACGGATCATAGAACGGTACAGAGACCGACAGAGTGAGAACACAGAACATAAACCGGTACAGAGACCGACAGAGTGAGAACACAGAACATAGAACAGTACAGAGTCGAACACAGAACATAGAATGGTAAAAAGACCGACAGAGTGAGAACACATATCATAGAACAGTACAGACAACGACAGAGTGAGAACACAGAACATAGAACGGTACAGAGACCGACAGAGTGAGAAAACAGATCATAGAACGGTACAGAGACCGACAGAGTGAGAACACAGAACAGAGTACAGTACAGAGACGAACACAGAACATAGAATGGTAAAGAGACCGACAGAGTGAGAAGGCAGAACATAGAACAGTACAGAGACGAACAGAGTGAGAACACATAACATAGAATGGTACAGAGACCGACAGAGTGAGAAGGCAGAGCATACCGACAGAGTGAGGACACAGGTCATAGAACGGTACAGAGACCGACAGAGTGAGAACACAGAACATAGAACGGTACAGAGACCGACAGAGTGAGAACACAGAACATAGAACGGTGCAGAGAAGGACAGAGTGAGAGCACAGAACATAGAACAGTACAGAGACGGACATGGTGAGAATGCAGAACATGGAACAGTACAGACCGACAGAGTGAGGACTCCGAACATAGAACAGTACAGAGACCAACAGAGTGAGAACACAGAGCACAGAACAATACAGAGACCGACAGAGTGAGAACACATAACATAGAACAGTACAAAGACCAACAGAGTGAGATCACAGAACATAGAACGGTACAGACTCCGACAGAGTGAAAACACAGAATATAGAACAGTACAGAGAAGGACAGAGTGAGAACGCAGTAGAACGGTCTAGAGACGGACAGAGTGAGAACACAGAACATAGATCAGTACAGAAACCGACAGAGTGATAACACATATCATACAACAGTACAGAGACCGACAGAGTGAGAACACAGATCATAAGACGGTACAGAGAGCAACAGAGTGAGTACACAGGTCATAGAACTGTACAGAGACCGACAGAGTGAGAACTCAGAACACAGAACAGTACATAGACCGACAGAGTGAGAACACAGAACGGTACAGAGAACGACAGAGTGAGAACACAGAACATCGAACAGTTCAGAGACGGACAGAATGAGAACACAGAAGACAGAACAGTCCAGAGACGGACAGAGTGAAACACAGAACATAGAACAGTACAGACACCGAACGAGTGAGAACACAGAACATAGAACAGTACAGACCGACAGAGTGAGAACACAAAACATAGAATGGTACCGAGTCGAACAGAGTGAAAACACAGAACATAGAGCAGTACAGAGACGGACAGGGTGAGAACACAGAATTAGAAAAGTATAGAGACGGACATGGCGAGAATGCAGAACATGGAACAGTACAGACCGACAGAGTGAGAACACAGAACATAGAACGGTACAGAGTCCGACAGAGTGAAAACACAGAACATAGAACGGTACGGAGACAGACAGAGTGAGAACACAGAAGATAGAACGGTCTAGAGACGGACAGAGTGAGAACACAGAACATAGATCAGTACAGACACCGAACGAGTGAGAACACAAAACATAGAACGGTACAGACCGACAGAGTGAGAACACAAAACATAGAACGGTACAGAGACCGACAGAGTGGGAGCACAGAACATAGAACGGTACAGAGACCGACAGAGTGAGAACACAGAACACAGAACGGTACAGAGACCGACAGAGTGAGAACACAGAACATAGAACGGTACAGACACCGACAGAGTGAGAACACAGAACATAGAGCAGTACAGAGACCGAAAGAGTGAGAACACATTTCATAGAACAGTACAGACACCGACAGAGTGAGAACACATAACATAGAACGGTACAGAGACGAACAGAGTGAGAACACAGAACATAGAATGGTAAAGAGACCAACAGAGTGAGAACACATATCGTAGAACAGTACCGACACCGACAGAGTGAGAACACAGAACATAGAACGGTACAGAGACCGACAGAGTGAGAAAACAGATCATAGAACGGTACAGAGACCGACAGAGTGAGAACACATATCATAGAACAGTACAGACACCGACAGAGTGAGAACACAGAACATAGAACAGTACAGAGATGAACAGAGTGAGAACACAGAACATAGAACGGTACAGACACCGACAGAGTGAGAACACAGAACATAGAACGGTACAGACACCGACAGATTAGAACACAGAACACAGAACGGTACAGACACCGACAGAGTGAGAATACAGAACATAGAACGGTACAGAGTCCGACAGAGTGAGAACACAGAACATAGAACAGTACAGAGACCAAAAAAGTGAGAACACAGATCATAGAACAGTACAGACACCGACAGAGTGAGAACACAGAACATAGAACAGTACAGTGACCGACAGAGTGAGAACACATATCATTGAACAGTACAGAGACCGACAGAGTGAGAACACAGAACACAGAACGGTACAGAAACCGAGAGAGTTAAAACACAGAACATAGAACAGTACAGAGACCGACAGAGTGAGAACACAGAACATAGAAAAGTATAGAGACCGACAGAGTGAGAAAACAGAACATACAACACTACAAAGACCAACAGAGTGAGAACATAGAACGGTACAGAGACTGACAGAGTGAGAACGCAGAACATGGAACAGTACAGACCGACAGAGTGAGAACTCAGAACATAGATCAGTACAGACACCCACAGACTAAAAACAGAGAACATAGAACTGTATAGAGACCGACACAGTGAGAACACAGCACACAGAACAGAACAGAGACCGACAGAGTGAGGACTCCGAACATAGAACAGTACAGAGACCAACAGAATGAGAACACAGAGCACAGAACAATACAGACACCGACAGAGTGAGATCACAGAACATAGAACAGTACAGAGAACAACAGAGTGAGAACACAGAACATAGAACGGTACAGACTCCGACAGAGTGGAAACACAGAACATAGAACAGTGCAGAGAAGGACAGAGTGAGAACGCAGTAGAACGGTCTAGAGACCGACAGAGTGATAACACATATCATACAACAGTACAGAGACCAACAGAGTGAGAACACAGAACATAGAACGGTACAGAGACCGACAGAGTGAGAACACAGATCATAAGACGGTACAGAGAGCAACAGAGTGAGTACACAGCTCATAGAACTGTACAGAGACCGACAGAGTGAGAACACAGAACGGTACAGAGACGGACAGAGTGAGAACACAGAACATCGAACAGTTCAGAGACGGAGAGATTGAGAACACAGAAGAAAGAACAGTCCAGAGACGGACAGATTGAAACACATAACACAGAACAGTACAGACACCGAACGAGTGAGAACACAGAACATAGAACAGCACAGACCGACAGAGTGAGAACACAAAACATAGAACGGTACAGAGTCCGAAAGTGTGAAAACACAGAAAATAGAACAGTACAGAGACGGACAAGGTGAGAACACAGAAGATAGAACAGTACAGAGAAGGACAGAGTGAGTGCACAGAATTGGAAAAGTATAGAGACGGACATGGTGAGAATGCAGAACATGGAACAGTACAGACCTACAGAGTGAGAACACAGAACATAGAACGGTACAGAGTCCGACAGAGTGAAAACACAGAACATAGAACAGTACAGAGACGGACAGAGTGATAACACAGAAGATAGAACGGTCTAGAGTCGGACAGAGTGAGAACACAGAACATAGATCAGTACACACACCGGACGAGTGAGAACACAAAACATAGAACGGTACAGACCGACAGAGTGAGAACACAAAACATAGAACGGTACAGAGACCGACAGAGTGAGAACACAGAACATAGAACGGTACAGAGACCGACAGTGTGAGAACACAGAACATAGAACAGTACAGAGTCCGACAGAGTGAAAACACAGAACATAGAACAGCACCGAGACGGACAGAGTGAAAACACAGATCATAGAACGGTACAGAGACCGACAGAGTGAGAACACAGAACATAGAACAGTACAGAGACCATCAGAGTTGAACGCAGATCATAGATCTGTACAGAGACCGACAGAGTTAGAAAACAGAACATAGAACGGTATAGAGACTGACAGAGTGAGAATACAGAACATAGAACAGTAAAAAGACAGAAAGAGTGAGTACACAGGTCATAGAACGGTACAGAGACCGACAGAGTGAGAACACAGATCACAGAACAGTAGAGAGACTGACAGAGTGAGAACACGGAACATAGAACGGTACAGACACCGACAGAGTTAGAACACATATCACAGAACAGTACAGACACCGACAGAGTGAGAACACAGAACATAGAACGGTACAGAGACCGACAGAGTGAGAACACAGGACATAGAATAAAGAGACCGAAAGAGTGAGAACACATATCATCGAACAGTACAGACACCGACAGAGTGAGAACACAGAACATAGAGCAGTACAGAGACCGAAAGAGTGAGAACACATGTCATAGAACAGTACAGAGACCGACAGAGTGAGAACACAGAACATAGAATGTTACAGAGACCGACAGAGTGAGAATACAGAACATAGAACGGTGCAGAGACCGACAGAGTGCGAACACAGAACATAGAGCAGTACAGAGACGAACAGAGTGAGAACACATAACATAGAATGGCACAGAGACCGACAGAGTGAGAAGGCAGAACATACCGACAGAGTGAGGACACAGGTCATAGAACGGTACAGAGACCGACAGAGTGAGAACACAGAACATAGAACGGTACAGAGACCGACAGAGTGAGAACACAGATCACAGAACAGTAGAGAGACTGACAGAGTGAGAACACGGAACATAGAACGGTACAGACACCGACAGAGTTAGAACACATATCATAGAACAGTACAGACACCGACAGAGTGAGAACACAGAACATAGAACGGTACAGAGACCGACAGAGTGAGAACACAGGACATAGAATAGTAAAGAGACCGAAAGAGTGAGAACACATATCATCGAACAGTACAGACACCGACAGAGTGAGAACACAGAACACAGAACAGTACAGACACCGACAGAGTGAGAACACAGAACATAGAACAGTACAGAGACCGAAAGAGTGAGAACACATGTCATAGAACAGTACAGAGACCGACAGAGTGAGAACACAGATCATAGAACGGTACAGACACCGACAGAGTGAGAACGCAGAACACAGAGCAGTACAAAGACCGAGAGTGTGAGAACACATATCATAGAACAGTAGAGACACCGACAGAGTGAGAACACAGAACATAGAACGGTACAGAAACCGACAGAGTGAGAAAACAGATCATAGAACGGTACAGAGACCGACAGAGTGAGAAGGCAGAACATAGAACAGTACAGAGACGAACAGAGTGAGAACACAGAACATAGAATGGTACAGAGACCGACAGAGTGAGAAGGCAGAACATAGAACAGTACGGACACTGACAGAGTGAGGACACAGGTCATAGAACGGTACAGAGACCGACAGAGTGAGAACACATATCATAGAACGGTACAGAGACCGACAAAGTGAGAACACAGAACATAGAACGGTACAGAGACCGACAGAGTGAGAACACAGAACATAGAACGGTACAGAGACCGACAGAGTGAGAAAACAGATCATAGAACGGTACAGAGACCGACAGAGTGAGAACACAGAACATAAACCGGTACAGAGACCGACAGAGTGAGAACAGAGAACATAGAACAATACAGAGACGAACAGAGTGAGAACACAGAACATAGAATGGTAAAGAGACCGGCAGAGTGAGAACACAAAACATAGAACAGTAAAGACACTGACAGAGTGAGAACACAGAACATAAAATGGCACAAAGACCGGCAGAGTGAGAACACAGGACATAAACCGGTACAGAGACCGACAGAGTGAGAAAACAGAACATAGAATGGTAAAGAGACCGACAGAGTGAGAACACATATCATAGAACAGTACAGACACCGACAGAGTGAGAACACAGAACATAGAACGGTACAGAGACCGACAGAGTGAGAAAACGGATCATAGAACGGTACAGAGACCGACAGAGTGAGAACACAGAACATAAACCGGTACAGAGACCGACAGAGTGAGAACACAGAAAATAGAATGGTACAGAGACCGACAGAGTGAGAACACAGATCACAGAACGGTACAGAGACAGACAGAGTGAGAACACATGTCATAGAACAGTACAGAGACCGACAGAGTGAGAACACAGAACGTAGAATGTTACAGAGACCGACAGAGTGAGAATACAGAACATAGAACGGTGCAGAGACCGACAGAGTGCGAACACAGAACATAGAGCAGTACAGAGACGAACAGAGTGAGAACACATAACATAGAATGGCACAGAGATCGACAGAGTGAGAAGGCAGAACATACCGACAGAGTGAGGACACAGGTCATAGAACGGTACAGAGACTGACAGAGTGAGAACACGGAACATAGAACGGTACAGACACCGACAGAGTTAGAACACATATCATAGAACAGTACAGACACCGACAGAGTGAGAACACAGAACATAGAACGGTACAGAGACCGACAGAGTGAGAACACAGGACATAGAACGGTACACAGACCGACAGAGTGAGAACAGAGAACAGAGAACGGTACAAAGTCCGACAGAGTGAGAACACAGAACATAGAAAGGTACAGAGACCGAAAGAGTGAGAACACAGAACATAGAACGGTACAGAGACCGTCAGAGTGAGAACACAGAACATAAAATGGCACAAAGACCGGCAGAGTGAGAACACAAAACATAGAACAGTAAAGACACTGACAGAGTGAGAACACAGAACATAAAATGGCACAAAGACCGGCAGAGTGAGAACACAGGACATAAACCGGTACAGAGACCGACAGAGTGAGAAAACAGAACATAGAATGGTAAAGAGACCGACAGAGTGAGAACACAGAACATAGAACGGTACTGAGTCCGACAGAGTGTGAACACAGAACATAGAACGGTACAGAGACCGACAGAGTGAGAACACATAACATAGAACGGTACAGAGACCGACAGAGTGAGAACACAGAACATGGAATGGTACAGAGACGGAAATGGTGAGAATGCAGAACATGGAACAGTACAGACCGACAGAGTGAGGACTCCGAACATAGAACAGTACAGAGACCAAAAAAGTGAGAACACAGATCATACAACAGTACAGACACCGACAGAGTGAGAACACAGAACATAGAACAGTACAGTGACCGACAGAGTGAGAACACATATCATTGAACAGTACAGAGTCCGACAGAGTGAGAACACAGAACACAGAACGGTACAGAGACCGAGAGAGTTAAAACACAGAACATAGAACAGTACAGACACCGACAGAGTGAGAAAACAGAAGATAGAACAGTACAAAGACCAACAGAGTGAGAACATAGAACGGTACAGAGACTGACAGAGTGAGAACGCAGAACATGGGACAGTACAGACTGACAGAGTGAGAACTCAGAACATAGATCAGTACAGACACCCACAGACTAAAAACAGCGAACATAGAACTGTATAGAGACCGACACAGTGAGAACACAGCACATAGAACAGAATAGAGACCGACAGAGTGAATGCACAGAACACAGAACAGTACACACACCGCCAGAGTGAGAACACAGAAGATAGAACGGTCTAGAGACCGACAGAGTGATAACACATATCATAGAACAGTTCAGAGAGCGCCAGAGAGAGAACACAGAACATAGAACAGTACAGAGAAGGACAGAGTGAGAGCACAGAACATAGAACAGTACAGAGACGGACATGGTGAGAATGCAGAACATGGAACAGTACAGACCGACAGAGTGAGGACTCCGAACATAGAACAGTACAGAGACCAACAGAGTGAGAACTCAGAACATAGATCAGTACAGACACCCACAAACTAAAAACAGCGAACATAGAACTGTATAGAGACCGACACAGTGAGAACACAGCACATAGAACAGAACAGAGACCGACAGAGTGAAAGCACAGAACATAGAACAGTACAGAGACCGCCAGAGTGAGAATACAGAAGATAGAAAGGTACAGAGACCGACAGAGTGAAAACACAGAACATAGAACAGTACAGAGACGGACAGGGTGAGAACACAGAAGATAGAACAGTACAGAGAAGGACAGAGTGAGAGCACATATCATTGAACAGTACAGAGTCCGACAGAGTGAGAACACAGAACACAGAACGATACAGAGACCGAGAGAGTTAAAACACAGAACATAGAACAGTACAGAGACCGACAGAGTGAGAACACAGAACATAGAAAAGTATAGAGACCGACAGAGTGAGAAAACAGAACATAGAACAGTACAAAGACCAACAGAGTGAGAACATAGAACGGTACAGAGACTGACAGAGTGAGAACGCAGAACATGGGACAGTACAGACCGACAGAGTGAGAACTCAGAACATAGATCAGTACAGACACCCACAGACTAAAAACAGCGAACATAGAACTGTATAGAGACCGACACAGTGAGAACACAGCACATAGAACAGAATAGAGACCGACAGAGTGAAAGCACAGAACATAGAACAGTACACAGACCGCCAGAGTGAGAACACAGAAGATAGAACGGTCTAGAGACCGACAGAGTGATAACACATATCATAGAACAGTTCAGAGAGCGCCAGAGAGAGAACACAGAACATAGAACAGTACAGAGAAGGACAGAGTGAGAGCACAGAACATAGAACACTACAGAGACGGACATGGTGAGAATGCAGAACATGGAACAGTACAGACCGACAGAGTGAGGACTCCGAACATAGAACAGTACAGAGACCAACAGAGTGAGAACTCAGAACATAGATCAGTACAGACACCCACAAACTAAAAACAGCGAACATAGAACTGTATAGAGACCGACACAGTGAGAACACAGCACATAGAACAGAACAGAGACCGACAGAGTGAAAGCACAGAACATAGAACAGTACAGAGACCGCCAGAGTGAGAATACAGAAGATAGAACAGTACAGAGAAGGACAGAGTGAGAGCACAGAATTAGAAAAGTATAGAGATGGACATGGTGAGGACTCCGAACATCGAACAGTACAGAGACCGACAGTGTGAGAACACAGAACATAGAACAATACAGAGTCCGACAGAGTGAAAACACAGAACATAGAACAGCACCGAGACGGACAGAGTGAAAACACAGATCATAGAACGGTACAGAGACCGACAGAGTGAGAACACAGAACATAGAACAGTACAGAGACCATCAGAGTTGAACGCAGATCATAGATCTGTACAGAGACCGACAGAGTGAGAAAACAGAACATAGAATGGTACAGAGTGAGAACACAGAACATAGATCAGTACAGAGACCGACAGAGTGAGAACACAGAACGGTACAGAGACCGACAGAGTGAGACCACATATCATCGAACAGTATAGACACCGACAGAGTGAGAACACAGAACATAGAGCAGTACAGAGACCGAATGAGTGAGAACACATATCATCGAACAGTACAGACACCGACAGAGTGAGAACACAGAACATAGAATGGTACAGAGACCGACAGAGTGAGAACAGAGAACATAGAACAGTACAGAGACGAACAGAGTGAGAACACAGAACATACAATGGTAAAGAGACCGACAGAGTGAGAACACATATCATAGAACAGTACAGACACCGACAGAGTGAGAACACAGAACACAGAACGGTACAGAGACCAACAGAGTGAGAAAACGGATCATAGAACGGTACAGAGACCGACAGAGTGAGAACACAGAACATAAACCGGTACAGAGACCGACAGAGTGAGAACACAGAACATAGAACAGTACAGAGTCGAACACAGAACATAGAATGGTAAAAAGACCGACAGAGTGAGAACACATATCATAGAACAGTACAGACAACGACAGAGTGAGAACACAGAACATAGAACGGTACAGAGACCGACAGAGTGAGAAAACAGATCATAGAACGGTACAGAGACCGACAGAGTGAGAACACAGAACAGAGTACAGTACAGAGACGAACACAGAACATAGAATGGTAAAGAGACCGACAGAGTGAGAAGGCAGAACATAGAACAGTACAGAGACGAACAGAGTGAGAACACATAACATAGAATGGTACAGAGACCGACAGAGTGAGAAGGCAGAGCATACCGACAGAGTGAGGACACAGGTCATAGAACGGTACAGAGACCGACAGAGTGAGAACACAGAACATAGAACGGTACAGAGACCGACAGAGTGAGAACACAGAACATAGAACGGTGCAGAGAAGGACAGAGTGAGAGCACAGAACATAGAACAGTACAGAGACGGACATGGTGAGAATGCAGAACATGGAACAGTACAGACCGACAGAGTGAGGACTCCGAACATAGAACAGTACAGAGACCAACAGAGTGAGAACACAGAGCACAGAACAATACAGAGACCGACAGAGTGAGAACACATAACATAGAACAGTACAAAGACCAACAGAGTGAGATCACAGAACATAGAACGGTACAGACTCCGACAGAGTGAAAACACAGAATATAGAACAGTACAGAGAAGGACAGAGTGAGAACGCAGTAGAACGGTCTAGAGACGGACAGAGTGAGAACACAGAACATAGATCAGTACAGAAACCGACAGAGTGATAACACATATCATACAACAGTACAGAGACCGACAGAGTGAGAACACAGATCATAAGACGGTACAGAGAGCAACAGAGTGAGTACACAGGTCATAGAACTGTACAGAGACCGACAGAGTGAGAACTCAGAACACAGAACAGTACATAGACCGACAGAGTGAGAACACAGAACGGTACAGAGAACGACAGAGTGAGAACACAGAACATCGAACAGTTCAGAGACGGACAGAATGAGAACACAGAAGACAGAACAGTCCAGAGACGGACAGAGTGAAACACAGAACATAGAACAGTACAGACACCGAACGAGTGAGAACACAGAACATAGAACAGTACAGACCGACAGAGTGAGAACACAAAACATAGAATGGTACCGAGTCGAACAGAGTGAAAACACAGAACATAGAGCAGTACAGAGACGGACAGGGTGAGAACACAGAATTAGAAAAGTATAGAGACGGACATGGCGAGAATGCAGAACATGGAACAGTACAGACCGACAGAGTGAGAACACAGAACATAGAACGGTACAGAGTCCGACAGAGTGAAAACACAGAACATAGAACGGTACGGAGACAGACAGAGTGAGAACACAGAAGATAGAACGGTCTAGAGACGGACAGAGTGAGAACACAGAACATAGATCAGTACAGACACCGAACGAGTGAGAACACAAAACATAGAACGGTACAGACCGACAGAGTGAGAACACAAAACATAGAACGGTACAGAGACCGACAGAGTGGGAGCACAGAACATAGAACGGTACAGAGACCGACAGAGTGAGAACACAGAACACAGAACGGTACAGAGACCGACAGAGTGAGAACACAGAACATAGAACGGTACAGACACCGACAGAGTGAGAACACAGAACATAGAGCAGTACAGAGACCGAAAGAGTGAGAACACATTTCATAGAACAGTACAGACACCGACAGAGTGAGAACACATAACATAGAACGGTACAGAGACGAACAGAGTGAGAACACAGAACATAGAATGGTAAAGAGACCAACAGAGTGAGAACACATATCGTAGAACAGTACCGACACCGACAGAGTGAGAACACAGAACATAGAACGGTACAGAGACCGACAGAGTGAGAAAACAGATCATAGAACGGTACAGAGACCGACAGAGTGAGAACACATATCATAGAACAGTACAGACACCGACAGAGTGAGAACACAGAACATAGAACAGTACAGAGATGAACAGAGTGAGAACACAGAACATAGAACGGTACAGACACCGACAGAGTGAGAACACAGAACATAGAACGGTACAGACACCGACAGATTAGAACACAGAACACAGAACGGTACAGACACCGACAGAGTGAGAATACAGAACATAGAACGGTACAGAGTCCGACAGAGTGAGAACACAGAACATAGAACAGTACAGAGACCAAAAAAGTGAGAACACAGATCATAGAACAGTACAGACACCGACAGAGTGAGAACACAGAACATAGAACAGTACAGTGACCGACAGAGTGAGAACACATATCATTGAACAGTACAGAGACCGACAGAGTGAGAACACAGAACACAGAACGGTACAGAAACCGAGAGAGTTAAAACACAGAACATAGAACAGTACAGAGACCGACAGAGTGAGAACACAGAACATAGAAAAGTATAGAGACCGACAGAGTGAGAAAACAGAACATACAACACTACAAAGACCAACAGAGTGAGAACATAGAACGGTACAGAGACTGACAGAGTGAGAACGCAGAACATGGAACAGTACAGACCGACAGAGTGAGAACTCAGAACATAGATCAGTACAGACACCCACAGACTAAAAACAGAGAACATAGAACTGTATAGAGACCGACACAGTGAGAACACAGCACACAGAACAGAACAGAGACCGACAGAGTGAGGACTCCGAACATAGAACAGTACAGAGACCAACAGAATGAGAACACAGAGCACAGAACAATACAGACACCGACAGAGTGAGATCACAGAACATAGAACAGTACAGAGAACAACAGAGTGAGAACACAGAACATAGAACGGTACAGACTCCGACAGAGTGGAAACACAGAACATAGAACAGTGCAGAGAAGGACAGAGTGAGAACGCAGTAGAACGGTCTAGAGACCGACAGAGTGATAACACATATCATACAACAGTACAGAGACCAACAGAGTGAGAACACAGAACATAGAACGGTACAGAGACCGACAGAGTGAGAACACAGATCATAAGACGGTACAGAGAGCAACAGAGTGAGTACACAGCTCATAGAACTGTACAGAGACCGACAGAGTGAGAACACAGAACGGTACAGAGACGGACAGAGTGAGAACACAGAACATCGAACAGTTCAGAGACGGAGAGATTGAGAACACAGAAGAAAGAACAGTCCAGAGACGGACAGATTGAAACACATAACACAGAACAGTACAGACACCGAACGAGTGAGAACACAGAACATAGAACAGCACAGACCGACAGAGTGAGAACACAAAACATAGAACGGTACAGAGTCCGAAAGTGTGAAAACACAGAAAATAGAACAGTACAGAGACGGACAAGGTGAGAACACAGAAGATAGAACAGTACAGAGAAGGACAGAGTGAGTGCACAGAATTGGAAAATTATAGAGACGGACATGGTGAGAATGCAGAACATGGAACAGTACAGACCTACAGAGTGAGAACACAGAACATAGAACGGTACAGAGTCCGACAGAGTGAAAACACAGAACATAGAACAGTACAGAGACGGACAGAGTGATAACACAGAAGATAGAACGGTCTAGAGTCGGACAGAGTGAGAACACAGAACATAGATCAGTACACACACCGGACGAGTGAGAACACAAAACATAGAACGGTACAGACCGACAGAGTGAGAACACAAAACATAGAACGGTACAGAGACCGACAGAGTGAGAACACAGAACATAGAACGGTACAGAGACCGACAGTGTGAGAACACAGAACATAGAACAGTACAGAGTCCGACAGAGTGAAAACACAGAACATAGAACAGCACCGAGACGGACAGAGTGAAAACACAGATCATAGAACGGTACAGAGACCGACAGAGTGAGAACACAGAACATAGAACAGTACAGAGACCATCAGAGTTGAACGCAGATCATAGATCTGTACAGAGACCGACAGAGTTAGAAAACAGAACATAGAACGGTATAGAGACTGACAGAGTGAGAATACAGAACATAGAACAGTAAAAAGACAGAAAGAGTGAGTACACAGGTCATAGAACGGTACAGAGACCGACAGAGTGAGAACACAGATCACAGAACAGTAGAGAGACTGACAGAGTGAGAACACGGAACATAGAACGGTACAGACACCGACAGAGTTAGAACACATATCACAGAACAGTACAGACACCGACAGAGTGAGAACACAGAACATAGAACGGTACAGAGACCGACAGAGTGAGAACACAGGACATAGAATAAAGAGACCGAAAGAGTGAGAACACATATCATCGAACAGTACAGACACCGACAGAGTGAGAACACAGAACATAGAGCAGTACAGAGACCGAAAGAGTGAGAACACATGTCATAGAACAGTACAGAGACCGACAGAGTGAGAACACAGAACATAGAATGTTACAGAGACCGACAGAGTGAGAATACAGAACATAGAACGGTGCAGAGACCGACAGAGTGCGAACACAGAACATAGAGCAGTACAGAGACGAACAGAGTGAGAACACATAACATAGAATGGCACAGAGACCGACAGAGTGAGAAGGCAGAACATACCGACAGAGTGAGGACACAGGTCATAGAACGGTACAGAGACCGACAGAGTGAGAACACAGAACATAGAACGGTACAGAGACCGACAGAGTGAGAACACAGATCACAGAACAGTAGAGAGACTGACAGAGTGAGAACACGGAACATAGAACGGTACAGACACCGACAGAGTTAGAACACATATCATAGAACAGTACAGACACCGACAGAGTGAGAACACAGAACATAGAACGGTACAGAGACCGACAGAGTGAGAACACAGGACATAGAATAGTAAAGAGACCGAAAGAGTGAGAACACATATCATCGAACAGTACAGACACCGACAGAGTGAGAACACAGAACACAGAACAGTACAGACACCGACAGAGTGAGAACACAGAACATAGAACAGTACAGAGACCGAAAGAGTGAGAACACATGTCATAGAACAGTACAGAGACCGACAGAGTGAGAACACAGATCATAGAACGGTACAGACACCGACAGAGTGAGAACGCAGAACACAGAGCAGTACAAAGACCGAGAGTGTGAGAACACATATCATAGAACAGTAGAGACACCGACAGAGTGAGAACACAGAACATAGAACGGTACAGAAACCGACAGAGTGAGAAAACAGATCATAGAACGGTACAGAGACCGACAGAGTGAGAAGGCAGAACATAGAACAGTACAGAGACGAACAGAGTGAGAACACAGAACATAGAATGGTACAGAGACCGACAGAGTGAGAAGGCAGAACATAGAACAGTACGGACACTGACAGAGTGAGGACACAGGTCATAGAACGGTACAGAGACCGACAGAGTGAGAACACATATCATAGAACGGTACAGAGACCGACAAAGTGAGAACACAGAACATAGAACGGTACAGAGACCGACAGAGTGAGAACACAGAACATAGAACGGTACAGAGACCGACAGAGTGAGAAAACAGATCATAGAACGGTACAGAGACCGACAGAGTGAGAACACAGAACATAAACCGGTACAGAGACCGACAGAGTGAGAACAGAGAACATAGAACAATACAGAGACGAACAGAGTGAGAACACAGAACATAGAATGGTAAAGAGACCGGCAGAGTGAGAACACAAAACATAGAACAGTAAAGACACTGACAGAGTGAGAACACAGAACATAAAATGGCACAAAGACCGGCAGAGTGAGAACACAGGACATAAACCGGTACAGAGACCGACAGAGTGAGAAAACAGAACATAGAATGGTAAAGAGACCGACAGAGTGAGAACACATATCATAGAACAGTACAGACACCGACAGAGTGAGAACACAGAACATAGAACGGTACAGAGACCGACAGAGTGAGAAAACGGATCATAGAACGGTACAGAGACCGACAGAGTGAGAACACAGAACATAAACCGGTACAGAGACCGACAGAGTGAGAACACAGAAAATAGAATGGTACAGAGACCGACAGAGTGAGAACACAGATCACAGAACGGTACAGAGACAGACAGAGTGAGAACACATGTCATAGAACAGTACAGAGACCGACAGAGTGAGAACACAGAACGTAGAATGTTACAGAGACCGACAGAGTGAGAATACAGAACATAGAACGGTGCAGAGACCGACAGAGTGCGAACACAGAACATAGAGCAGTACAGAGACGAACAGAGTGAGAACACATAACATAGAATGGCACAGAGATCGACAGAGTGAGAAGGCAGAACATACCGACAGAGTGAGGACACAGGTCATAGAACGGTACAGAGACTGACAGAGTGAGAACACGGAACATAGAACGGTACAGACACCGACAGAGTTAGAACACATATCATAGAACAGTACAGACACCGACAGAGTGAGAACACAG
Organism: Mobula birostris; assembly: GCF_030028105.1. Classification (NCBI taxonomy): domain Eukaryota; kingdom Metazoa; phylum Chordata; class Chondrichthyes; order Myliobatiformes; family Myliobatidae; genus Mobula; species Mobula birostris. The sequence goes on from NW_027274166.1 coordinate 89,359, forward strand.
AACATAGAACGGTACAGAGACCGACAGAGTGAGAACACAGGACATAGAACGGTACACAGACCGACAGAGTGAGAACAGAGAACAGAGAACGGTACAAAGTCCGACAGAGTGAGAACACAGAACATAGAAAGGTACAGAGACCGAAAGAGTGAGAACACAGAACATAGAACGGTACAGAGACCGTCAGAGTGAGAACACAGAACATAAAATGGCACAAAGACCGGCAGAGTGAGAACACAAAACATAGAACAGTAAAGACACTGACAGAGTGAGAACACAGAACATAAAATGGCACAAAGACCGGCAGAGTGAGAACACAGGACATAAACCGGTACAGAGACCGACAGAGTGAGAAAACAGAACATAGAATGGTAAAGAGACCGACAGAGTGAGAACACAGAACATAGAACGGTACTGAGTCCGACAGAGTGTGAACACAGAACATAGAACGGTACAGAGACCGACAGAGTGAGAACACATAACATAGAACGGTACAGAGACCGACAGAGTGAGAACACAGAACATGGAATGGTACAGAGACGGAAATGGTGAGAATGCAGAACATGGAACAGTACAGACCGACAGAGTGAGGACTCCGAACATAGAACAGTACAGAGACCAAAAAAGTGAGAACACAGATCATACAACAGTACAGACACCGACAGAGTGAGAACACAGAACATAGAACAGTACAGTGACCGACAGAGTGAGAACACATATCATTGAACAGTACAGAGTCCGACAGAGTGAGAACACAGAACACAGAACGGTACAGAGACCGAGAGAGTTAAAACACAGAACATAGAACAGTACAGACACCGACAGAGTGAGAAAACAGAAGATAGAACAGTACAAAGACCAACAGAGTGAGAACATAGAACGGTACAGAGACTGACAGAGTGAGAACGCAGAACATGGGACAGTACAGACCGACAGAGTGAGAACTCAGAACATAGATCAGTACAGACACCCACAGACTAAAAACAGCGAACATAGAACTGTATAGAGACCGACACAGTGAGAACACAGCACATAGAACAGAATAGAGACCGACAGAGTGAATGCACAGAACACAGAACAGTACACACACCGCCAGAGTGAGAACACAGAAGATAGAACGGTCTAGAGACCGACAGAGTGATAACACATATCATAGAACAGTTCAGAGAGCGCCAGAGAGAGAACACAGAACATAGAACAGTACAGAGAAGGACAGAGTGAGAGCACAGAACATAGAACAGTACAGAGACGGACATGGTGAGAATGCAGAACATGGAACAGTACAGACCGACAGAGTGAGGACTCCGAACATAGAACAGTACAGAGACCAACAGAGTGAGAACTCAGAACATAGATCAGTACAGACACCCACAAACTAAAAACAGCGAACATAGAACTGTATAGAGACCGACACAGTGAGAACACAGCACATAGAACAGAACAGAGACCGACAGAGTGAAAGCACAGAACATAGAACAGTACAGAGACCGCCAGAGTGAGAATACAGAAGATAGAAAGGTACAGAGACCGACAGAGTGAAAACACAGAACATAGAACAGTACAGAGACGGACAGGGTGAGAACACAGAAGATAGAACAGTACAGAGAAGGACAGAGTGAGAGCACATATCATTGAACAGTACAGAGTCCGACAGAGTGAGAACACAGAACACAGAACGATACAGAGACCGAGAGAGTTAAAACACAGAACATAGAACAGTACAGAGACCGACAGAGTGAGAACACAGAACATAGAAAAGTATAGAGACCGACAGAGTGAGAAAACAGAACATAGAACAGTACAAAGACCAACAGAGTGAGAACATAGAACGGTACAGAGACTGACAGAGTGAGAACGCAGAACATGGGACAGTACAGACCGACAGAGTGAGAACTCAGAACATAGATCAGTACAGACACCCACAGACTAAAAACAGCGAACATAGAACTGTATAGAGACCGACACAGTGAGAACACAGCACATAGAACAGAATAGAGACCGACAGAGTGAAAGCACAGAACATAGAACAGTACACAGACCGCCAGAGTGAGAACACAGAAGATAGAACGGTCTAGAGACCGACAGAGTGATAACACATATCATAGAACAGTTCAGAGAGCGCCAGAGAGAGAACACAGAACATAGAACAGTACAGAGAAGGACAGAGTGAGAGCACAGAACATAGAACACTACAGAGACGGACATGGTGAGAATGCAGAACATGGAACAGTACAGACCGACAGAGTGAGGACTCCGAACATAGAACAGTACAGAGACCAACAGAGTGAGAACTCAGAACATAGATCAGTACAGACACCCACAAACTAAAAACAGCGAACATAGAACTGTATAGAGACCGACACAGTGAGAACACAGCACATAGAACAGAACAGAGACCGACAGAGTGAAAGCACAGAACATAGAACAGTACAGAGACCGCCAGAGTGAGAATACAGAAGATAGAAAGGTACAGAGACCGACAGAGTGAAAACACAGAACATAGAACAGTACAGAGACGGACAGGGTGAGAACACAGAAGATAGAACAGTACAGAGAAGGACAGAGTGAGAGCACAGAATTAGAAAAGTATAGAGATGGACATGGTGAGGACTCCGAACATCGAACAGTACAGAGACCGACAGTGTGAGAACACAGAACATAGAACAATACAGAGTCCGACAGAGTGAAAACACAGAACATAGAACAGCACCGAGACGGACAGAGTGAAAACACAGATCATAGAACGGTACAGAGACCGACAGAGTGAGAACACAGAACATAGAACAGTACAGAGACCATCAGAGTTGAACGCAGATCATAGATCTGTACAGAGACCGACAGAGTGAGAAAACAGAACATAGAATGGTACAGAGTGAGAACACAGAACATAGATCAGTACAGAGACCGACAGAGTGAGAACACAGAACGGTACAGAGACCGACAGAGTGAGACCACATATCATCGAACAGTATAGACACCGACAGAGTGAGAACACAGAACATAGAGCAGTACAGAGACCGAATGAGTGAGAACACATATCATACAACAGTACAGACACCGACAGAGTGAGAACACAGAACATAGAATGGTACAGAGACCGACAGAGTGAGAACACAGAACATAGAACGGTACAGAGACCGACAGAGTGAGAACACAGAACATAGAACGGTACAGAGACCGACAGAGTGAGAACACAGAACAGAGAACAGTACAGAGACGAACAGAGTGAGAACACAGAATATAGAACAGTACAGAGACGGATAGAGTGAGAAAACAGAACATAGAACAGTACATAGACGAACAGAGTGAGAACACAGAACATAGAATGGTACAGAGCACGAAAGAGTGAGAACACAGAACATGGAACAGTACAGAGACCGACAGAGTGAGAACACAGATCATAGAACGGTACAGAGACAGCCAGAGTGAGAACACAGAACATGGAACAGTACAGAGACCGACAGAGTGAGAACACAGATCATAGAACGGTACAGAGACAGCCAGAGTGAGAACCTATAACATTGAAACGTACAGAGACTGACAGAGTGAGAATACAGATCATAGAACGGTACAGAGACCGGCAGAGTGAGAACACAGATCATAGAACGGTACAGAGACCGACAGAGTGAGAACACAGATCATAGAACGGTACAGAGACCGACAGAGTGAGAGCACAGAACACAGAACGGTACAGAGACCGACAGAGTGAGAGCACAGAACATAGAACGGTACAGAGACCGACAGAGTGAGAACACAGAACACAGAACGGTACAGAGACCGACAGAGTGAGAACACAGAACATAGAACGGTACAGACACCGACAGAGTGAGAACACAGAACATAGAGCAGTACAGAGACCGAAAGAGTGAGAACACATTTCATAGAACAGTACAGACACCGACAGAGTGAGAACACATAACATAGAACGGTACAGAGACCTACAGAGTGAGAACACAGATCATAGAACGGTACAGACACCGACTGAGTGAGAACACAGAACATAGAACAGTACAGAGTCTGACAGAGTGAGAATACAGAACATAGAACGGTACAGAGTCTGACAGAGTGAGAACACAGAACATAGAACGGTACTGAGTCCGACAGAGTGTGAACACAGAACATAGAACGGCACAGAGACCGACAGAGTGAGAACACATAACATAGAACGGTACAGAGACCGACAGAGTGAGAACACAGAACATAGAATGGTACAGAGACCGACAGAATGAGAACACAGATCATAAAACGGTACAGAGACTGACAGAGTGAGTACACAGGTCATAGAACTCTACAGAGACCGACAGAGTGAGAACACAGAACATAGAACAGTACAGAGACGGAAATGGTGAGAATGCAGAACATGGAACAGTACAGACCGACAGAGTGAGGACTCCGAACATAGAACAGTATAGAGACCAAAAAAGTGAGAACACAGATCATAGAACAGTACAGACACCGACAGAGTGAGAACACAGAACATAGAACAGTACAGTGACCGACAGAGTGAGAACACATATCATTGAACAGTACAGAGTCCGACAGAGTGAGAACACAGAACACAGAACGGTACAGAGACCGAGAGAGTTAAAACACAGAACATAGAACAGTACAGAGACCGACAGAGTGAGAACACAGAACATAGAAAAGTATAGAGACCGACAGAGTGAGAAAACAGAACATAGAACAGTACAAAGACCAACAGAGTGAGAACATAGAACGGTACAGAGACTGACAGAGTGAGAACGCAGAACATGGGACAGTACAGACCGACAGAGTGAGAACTCAGAACATAGATCAGTACAGACACCCACAGACTAAAAACAGCGAACATAGAACTGTATAGAGACCGACACAGTGAGAACACAGCTCATAGAACAGAATAGAGACCGACAGAGTGAAAGCACAGAACATAGAACAGTACACAGACCGCCAGAGTGAGAACACAGAAGATAGAACGGTCTAGAGACCGACACAGTGATAACACATATCATAGAACAGTTCAGAGAGCGCCAGAGAGAGAACACAGAACATAGAACAGTACAGAGAAGGACAGAGTGAGAGCACAGAACATAGAACAGTACAGAGACGGACATGGTGAGAATGCAGAACATGGAACAGTACAGACCGACAGAGTGAGGACTCCGAACATAGAACAGTACAGAGACCAACAGAGTGAGAACACAGAGCACAGAACAATACAGAGACCGACAGAGTGAGAACACAGAACATAGAACAGTACAAAGACCAACAGAGTGAGATCACAGAACATAGAACGGTACAGACTCCGACAGAGTGAAAACACAGAATATAGAACAGTACAGAGAAGGACAGAGTGAGAACGCAGTAGAACGGTCTAGAGACGGACAGAGTGAGAACACAGAACATAGATTAGTACAGAGACCGACACAGTGATAACACATATCATACAACAGTACAGAGACCGACAGAGTGAGAACACAGATCATAAGACGGTACAGAGAGCAACAGAGTGAGTACACAGATCATAGAACTGTACAGAGACCGACAGAGTGAGAACTCAGAACACAGAACAGTACATAGACCGACAGAGTGAGAACACAGAACGGTACAGAGAACGACAGAGTGAGAACACAGAACATCGAACAGTTCAGAGACGGACAGAATGAGAACACAGAAGACAGAACAGTCCAGAGACGGACAGAGTGAAACACAGAACATAGAACAGTACAGACACCGAACGAGTGAGAACACAGAACATAGAACAGTACAGACCGACAGAGTGAGAACACAAAACATAGAACGGTACCGAGTCCGACAGAGTGAAAACACAGAACATAGAGCAGTACAGAGACGGACAGGGTGAGAACACAGAATTAGAAAAGTATAGAGACGGACATGGTGAGAATGCAGAACATGGAACAGTACAGACCGACAGAGTGAGAACACAGAACATAGAACGGTACAGAGTCCGACAGAGTGAAAACACAGAACATAGAACGGTACAGAGACGGACAGAGTGAGAACACAGAAGATAGAACGGTCTAGAGACGGACAGAGTGAGAACACAGAACATAGATCAGTACAGACACCGAACGAGTGAGAACACAAAACATAGAACGGTACAGACCGACAGAGTGAGAACACAAAACATAGAACGGTACAGAGACCGACAGAGTGAGAACACAGAACATAGAACGGTACAGAGACCGACAGAGTGAAAACACAGAACATAGAACAGTACAGAGACTGACAGAGTGAGAATACAGATCATAGAACGGTACAGAGACCGGCAGAGTGAGAACACAGATCATAGAACGGTACAGAGACCGACAGAGTGAGAACACAGATCATAGAACGGTACAGAGACCGACAGAGTGAGAGCACAGAACATAGAATGGTACAGAGACCGACAGAGTGAGAACACAGAACACAGAACGGTACAGAGACCGACAGAGTGAGAACACAGAACATAGAACAGTACAGACACCGACAGAGTGAGAACACAGAACATAGAGCAGTACAGAGACCGAAAGAGTGAGAACACATTTCATAGAACAGTACAGACACCGACAGAGTGAGAACACATAACATAGAACGGTACAGAGACCTACAGAGTGAGAACACAGATCATAGAACGGTACAGACACCGACTGAGTGAGAACACAGAACATAGAACGGTACAGAGTCTGACAGAGTGAGAATACAGAACATAGAACGGTACAGAGTCTGACAGAGTGAGAACACAGAACATAGAACGGTACTGAGTCCGACAGAGTGTGAACACAGAACATAGAACGGTACAGAGACCGACAGAGTGAGAACACATAACATAGAACGGTACAGAGACCGACAGAGTGAGAACACAGAACATAAAACGGTACAGAGACTGACAGAGTGAGTACACAGGTCATAGAACTCTACAGAGACCGACAGAGTGAGAACACAGATCTTGGAACAGTTCAGAGACTGACAGAGTGAGAACACAGAACATAGAACGGTACAAACACCGACAGATTAGAACACAGAACACAGAACGGTACAGACACCGACAGAGTGAGAATACAGAACATAGAACGGTACAGAGTCCGACAGAGTGAGAACACAGAACATAGAATGGTACTGAGTCCGACAGAGTGTGAACACAGAACATAGAACGGTACAGAGACCGACAGAGTGAGAACACATAACATAGAACGGTACAGAGACCGACAGAGTGAGAACACAGAACATAGAATGGTACAGAGACCGACAGAATGAGAACACAGATCATAAAACGGTAAAGAGACTGACAGAGTGAGTACACAGGTCATAGAACTGTACAGAGACCAACAGAGTGACAACACACAACACAGAACAGTACATAGACCGACAGAGTGAGAACACAGAACATAGAACAGTACAGAGAAGGACAGAGTGAGAGCACAGAACATAGAACAGTACAGAGACGGAAATGGTGAGAATGCAGAACATGGAACAGTACAGACCGACAGAGTGAGGACTCCGAACATAGAACAGTACAGAGACCAAAAAAGTGAGAACACAGATCATAGAACAGTACAGTCACCGACAGAGTGAGAACACAGAACATAGAACAGTACAGTGACCGACAGAGTGAGAACACATATCATTGAACAGTACAGAGTCCGACAGAGTGAGAACACAGAACACAGAACGGTACAGAGACCGAGAGAGTTAAAACACAGAACATAGAACAGTACAGAGACCGACAGAGTGAGAACACAGAACATAGAAAAGTATAGAGACCGACAGAGTGAGAAAACAGAACATAGAACAGTACAAAGACCAACAGAGTGAGAACATAGAACGGAACAGAGACTGACAGAGTGAGAACGCAGAACATAGATCAGTACAGACACCCACAGACTAAAAACAGCGAACATAGAACTGTATAGAGACCGACACAGTGAGAACACAGCACATAGAACAGAATAGAGACCGACAGAGTGAAAGCACAGAACATAGAACAGTACACAGACCGCCAGAGTGAGAACACAGAAGATAGAACGGTCTAGAGACCGACAGAGTGATAACACATATCATAGAACAGTTCAGAGAGCGCCAGAGAGAGAACACAGAACATAGAACAGTACAGAGAAGGACAGAGTGAGAGCACAGAACATAGAACAGTACAGAGACGGACATGGTGAGAATGCAGAACATGGAACAGTACAGACCGACAGAGTGAGGACTCCGAACATAGAACAGTACAGAGACCAACAGAGTGAGAACTCAGAACATAGATCAGTACAGACACCCACAAACTAAAAACAGCGAACATAGAACTGTATAGAGACCGACACAGTGAGAACACAGCACATAGAACAGAACAGAGACCGACAGAGTGAAAGCACAGAACATAGAACAGTACAGAGACCGCCAGAGTGAGAATACAGAAGATAGAAAGGTACAGAGACCGACAGAGTGAAAACACAGAACATAGAACAGTACAGAGACGGACAGGGTGAGAACACAGAAGATAGAACAGTACAGAGAAGGACAGAGTGAGAGCACAGAATTAGAAAAGTATAGAGATGGACATGGTGAGGACTCCGAACATCGAACAGTACAGAGACCGACAGTGTGAGAACACAGAACATAGAACAATACAGAGTCCGACAGAGTGAAAACACAGAACATAGAACAGCACCGAGACGGACAGAGTGAAAACACAGATCATAGAACGGTACAGAGACCGACAGAGTGAGAACACAGAACATAGAACAGTACAGAGACCATCAGAGTTGAACGCAGATCATAGATCTGTACAGAGACCGACAGAGTGAGAAAACAGAACATAGAATGGTACAGAGTGAGAACACAGAACATAGATCAGTACAGAGACCGACAGAGTGAGAACACAGAACGGTACAGAGACCGACAGAGTGAGAACACATATCATCGAACAGTATAGACACCGACAGAGTGAGAACACAGAACATAGAGCAGTACAGAGACCGAATGAGTGAGAACACATATCATACAACAGTACAGACACCGAAGAGTGAGAACACAGATCATAAGACGGTACAGAGAGCAACAGAGTGAGTACACAGGTCATAGAACTGTACAGAGACCGACAGAGTGAGAACTCAGAACACAGAACAGTACATAGACCGACAGAGTGAGAACACAGAACGGTACAGAGAACGACAGAGTGAGAACACAGAACATCGAACAGTTCAGAGACGGACAGAATGAGAACACAGAAGACAGAACAGTCCAGAGACGGACAGAGTGAAACACAGAACATAGAACAGTACAGACACCGAACGAGTGAGAACACAGAACATAGAACAGTACAGACCGACAGAGTGAGAACACAAAACATAGAACGGTACAGAGACCGACAGAGTGGGAGCACAGAACATAGAACGGTACAGAGACCGACAGAGTGAGAACACAGAGCATAGAACGGTACAGAGACCGACAGTGTGAGAACACAGAACATAGAACAGTACAGAGACCGCCAGAGTGAGAACACAGAACATAGAACACTACAGAGAAGGACAGAGTGAGAGCACAGAACATAGAACAGTACAGAGACCGAAAGAGTGAGAACACAGAACATAAACCGGTACAGACACCGACAGAGTGAGAATACAGAACATAGAACGGTACAGAGTCCGACAGAGTGAGAACACAGAACATAGAATGGTACTGAGTCCGACAGAGTGTGAACACAGAACATAGAACGGTACAGAGACCGACAGAGTGAGAACACATAACATAGAACGGTACAGAGACCGACAGAGTGAGAACACAGAACATAGAATGGTACAGAGACCGACAGAATGAGAACACAGATCATAAAGCGGTACAGAGACTGACAGAGTGAGTACACAGGTCATAGAACTGTACAGAGACCGACAGAGTGACAACACACAACACAGAACAGTACATAGACCGACAGAGTGAGAACACAGAACACAGAACAGTACAGAGAAGGACAGAGTGAGAGCACAGAACATAGAACAGTACAGAGACGGAAATGGTGAGAATGCAGAACATGGAACAGTACAGACCGACAGAGTGAGGACTCCGAACATAGAACAGTACAGAGACCAAAAAAGTGAGAACACAGATCATAGAACAGTACAGACACCGACAGAGTGAGAACACAGAACATAGAACAGTACAGTGACCGACAGAGTGAGAACACATATCATTGAACAGTACAGAGTCCGACAGAGTGAGAACACAGAACACAGAACGGTACAGAGACCGAGAGAGTTAAAACACAGAACATAGAACAGTACAGAGACCGACAGAGTGAGAACACAGAACATAGAAAAGTATAGAGACCGACAGAGTGAGAAAACAGAACATAGAACAGTACAAAGACCAACAGAGTGAGAACATAGAACGGTACAGAGACTGACAGAGTGAGAACGCAGAACATGGGACAGTACAGACCGACAGAGTGAGAACTCAGAACATAGATCAGTACAGACACCCACAGACTAAAAACAGCGAACATAGAACTGTATAGAGACCGACACAGTGAGAACACAGCACATAGAACAGAATAGAGACCGACAGAGTGAAAGCACAGAACATAGAACAGTACACAGACCGCCAGAGTGAGAACACAGAAGATAGAACGGTCTAGAGACCGACAGAGTGATAACACATATCATAGAACAGTTCAGAGAGCGCCAGAGAGAGAACACAGAACATAGAACAGTACAGAGAAGGACAGAGTGAGAGCACAGAACATAGAACAGTACAGAGACGGACATGGTGAGAATGCAGAACATGGAACAGTACAGACCGACAGAGTGAGGACTCCGAACATAGAACAGTACAGAGACCAACAGAGTGAGAACACAGAGCACAGAACAATACAGAGACCGACAGAGTGAGAACACAGAACATAGAACAGTACAAAGACCAACAGAGTGAGATCACAGAACATAGAACAGTACAGAGACCAACAGAGTGAGAACACAGAACATAGAACTGTACAGACTCCGACAGAGTGAAAACACAGAATATAGAACAGTACAGAGAAGGACAGAGTGAGAACGCAGTAGAACGGTCTAGAGACGGACAGAGTGAGAACACAGAACATAGATCAGTACAGAGACCGACAGAGTGATAACACATATCATACAACAGTACAGAGACCGACAGAGTGAGAACACGGATCATAAGACGGTACAGAGAGCAACAGAGTGAGTACGCAGGTCATAGAACTGTACAGAGACCGACAGAGTGAGAACTCAGAACACAGAACAGTACATAGACCGACAGAGTGAGAACACAGAACGGTACAGAGAACGACAGAGTGAGAACACAGAACATCGAACAGTTCAGAGACGGACAGAATGAGAACACAGAAGACAGAACAGTCCAGAGACGGACAGAGTGAAAAACAGAACATAGAACAGTACAGACACTGAACGAGTGAGAACACAGAACATAGAACAGTACAGACCGACAGAGTGAGAACACAAAACATAGAACGGTACCGAGTCCGACAGAGTGAAAAAACAGAACATAGAGCAGTACAGAGACGGACAGGGTGAGAACACAGAATTAGAAAAGTATAGAGACGGACATGGTGAGAATGCAGAACATGGAACAGTACAGACCGACAGAGTGAGAACACAGAACATAGAACGGTACAGAGTCCGACAGAGTGAAAACACAGAACATAGAACGGTACAGAGACGGACAGAGTGAGAACACAGAAGATAGAACGGTCTAGAGACGGACACAGTGAGAACACAGAACATAGATCAGTACAGACACCGAACGAGTGAGAACACAAAACATAGAACGGTACAGACCGACAGAGTGAGAACACAAAACATAGAACGGTACAGAGACCGACAGAGTGAGAACACAGAACATAGAACTGTACAGAGACCGACAGAGTGAGAACACAAAACATAGATCAGTACAGAGACAGACACAGTGAGAACACAGAACATAGATCAGTACAGAGACAGACAGAGTGAGAACACAGAACAAAGTACAGACCGACAGTGTGAGAACACAGAACATAGAATGGTACAGAGTGACAACACAGAACATAGAACGGTACAGAGACCGACAGAGTGAGAACACAGAACATAGAACGGTACAGAGTCCGACAGACTGAGAACACAGATCATAGAACGGTACAGAGACTGACAGTGTGAGAACACAGAACATAGATCAGTACAGAGACCGACAGAGTGAGAACACAGAAAGGTACAGAGACCGACAGAGTGAGAACACAGATCATAGAACTACTCAGCGACCGGCGGAGTACGAACACAGAACATAGAACAGTACAGAGACGGACAGAGTGAGAACACAGAAGATAGAACGGTCTAGAGATGGACAGAGTGAGAACACAGAACATAGATCTGTACAGAGACTGACAGAGTGAAAACACAGAACGTAGAACAGTACAGACAGACAGAATGAGAACACAGAACATAGAACGTTACAGAGACAGACAGAGTGAGAACACAGATCATGGAACGGTACAAAGACCGACAGAGTGAGATCACAGAACATAGATCAGTACAGAGACCGACAGAGTGAGAACACAGAACATACAATGGTACAGAGACCGACAGAGTGAGAACACAGAACATAGAACGGTACAGAGACCGACAGAGTGAGATCACAGAACATAGAACGGTACAGAGGCCGACAGAGTGGAACGCAGATCATAGAACTGTACAGAGACCGACAGAGTGACAACACACAACATAGAATGTTACAGAGACCGACAGAGTGAGAACACAGAACATAGAACGGTACAGAGACCGACAGAGTGAGAACACAGATCATAAGACGGTACAGAGAGCAACAGAGTGAGTACACAGGTCATAGAACTGTACACAGACCGACAGATTGAGAACACAGAACACAGAACAGTACATAGACCGACAGAGTGAGAACACAGAACAGTACGGAGACCAACAGAGTGAGAACACAGAACATAAAATGGCACAAAGACCGACAGAATGAGAACACAGAAGATAGATCAGTACAGACACCGAACGAGTGAGAACACAAAACATAGAACGGTACAGACCGACAAAGTGAGAACACAAAACATAGAACGGTACAGAGACCAACAGAGTGAGAACACAGAACATAAAATGGCACAAAGACCGACAGAATGAGAACACAGAAGATAGATCAGTACAGACACCGAACGAGTGAGAACACAAAACATAGAACGGTACAGAGTCCGACAGAGTGAAAACACAGAACATAGAACAGCACCGAGACGGACAGATTGAGAACACAGAAGATAGAACGGTCTGGAGTCTGACAGAGTGAGAACACAAAACATAGATCAGTACAGAGACCGACAGAGTGAGAAAACAGAACATAGAACGGTATAGAGACTGACAGAGTGAGAACACAGAACATAAAATGGCACAAAGACCGGTAGAGTGAAAACACAGAAACTAGAACGGTACAGAGACCGACAGAGTGAGAACACAGAACACAAAACAGTACAGAGACAGACGAAGTGAGAACACAGAAGATAGAACGGTCTAGAGACGGACAGAGTTAGAACACAGAACATAGATCAGTACAGATACCGACAGAGTGAGAACACAGAACATAGATCAGTACAGAGACAGACAGAGTGAGAGCACAGAACATAGAACAATACAGAGACGGACATGGTGAGAATGCAGATCATGGAACAGTACAGACCGACAGAGTGAGGACTCCGAACATAGAACAGTACAGAGACCAACAAAGTGAGAACACAGAGCACAGAACAGTACAGAGACCGACAGAGTGAGAACACAGAACATAAACGGTACAGAGACCGACAGAGTGAGAACACAGAACAGAGAACAGTACAGAGACCGACAGAGTGAGAACACAGAACACAGAACGGTACAGAGACCGAGAGAGTGAGAAAACAGAACATAGAACAGTACAAAGACCGACAGAGTGAGAACATAGAACGGTCTAGAGACGGACAGAGTGATAACACATATCATAGAACAGTACAGAGACCGACAGAGTGAGAACACAGAGCGTAGAACGGTACAGAGACCGACAGTGTGAGAACACAAAACATAGAACAGTACAGAGACCGCCAGAGTGAGAACACAGAACATAGAACAGTACAGAGAAGGACAGAGTGAGAGCACAGAACATAGAACAGTACAGAGACCGAAAGAGTGAGAACACAGAACATAAACCGGTACAGAGACCGACAGAGTTAGAACACAGAACATAGAACAGTACAGAGACGAACAGAGTGAGAACACAGAACATAGAATGGTACAGAGACCGACAGAGTGAGAAGGCAGAACATAGAACAGTACGGAAACCGACAGAGTAAGGACACAGGTCATAGAATGGTACAGAGACCGAAAGAGTGAGAACACAGAACATAGAACGGTACAGAGACCGACAGAGTGAGAACACAGAACATAAAACGGTACACAGACCGACAGAGTGAGAACACAGAACAGAGAACAGTACAGAGACGAACAGAGTGAGAACACAGAACATAGAATGGTACAGGGACCGACAGAGTGAGAACACAGAACACAGAACGGTACATAGCCCGACAGAGTGAGAACACAGAACATAAAACGGTACACAGACCGACAGAGTGAGAACACAGAACAGAGAACAGTACAGAGACGAACAGAGTGAGAACACAGAACATAGAATGGTACAGGGACCGACAGAGTGAGAACACAGAACACAGAACGGTACATAGCCCGACAGAGTGAGAACACAGAACATAGAACAGTACAGAGCAAGAAAGAGTGAGAACACAGAACATGGAACAGTACAGAGACCGACAGAGTGAGAACACAGATCATAGAACGGTACAGAGACAGCCAGAGTGAGAACCTATAACATTGAAAGGTACAGAGACTGACAGAGTGAGAATACAGATCATAGAATGGTACAGAGACCGGCAGAGTGAGAACACAGATCATAGAACGGTACAGAGACCGACAGAGTGAGAACACAGATCATAGAACGGTACAGAGACCGACAGAGTGAGAACACAGGACATAGAACGGGACAGAGACCGACAGAGTGAGAACACAGATCATAGAACGCTACAGAGACAGCCAGAGTGAGAAACTATAACATTGAACGGTACAGAGACTGACAGAGTGAGAATACAGATCATAGAACAGTACAGAGACCGACAGAGTGAGAACACAGAACATAGAATGTTACAGACACCGACAGAGTGAGAACACAGAACATAAAACGGTACAGACACCGACAGAGTGAGAACACAGATCATAGAACAGTACAGAGACCAACAGAGTGAGAACACAGATCATAGAACGGTACAGACACCGAGAGAGTGAGAACGCAGAACACAGAGAAGTACAGAGACCGAAAGTGTGAGAACACATATCATAGAACAGTGCAGACACCGACAGAGTGAGAACACAGAACAGAGAACGGTACAGAAACCGACAGAGTGAGAAAACAGATCATAGAACGGTGCAGAGACCGACAGAGTGCGAACACAGAACATAGAGCAGTACAGAGACCGAAAGAGTGAGAACACATATCATCAAACAGTATAGACACCGACAGAGTGAGAACACAGAACATACAGCAGTACAGACACCGAAAGAGTGAGAACACAAATCATCGAACAGTACAGACACCGACAGAGTGAGAACACAGAACACAGAGCAGTACAGAGACCGAAAGAGTGAGAACACAGATCATAGAACAGTACAGACACCGACAGAGTGAGAACGCAGAACACAGAGCAGTACAGAGACCGACAGAGTGAGAACACAGAACATAAACCGGTACAGAGACCGAAAGAGTGAGAACACAGAACATAGAACAGTACAGAGACAAACACAGTGAGAACACAGAACATAGAACAGTACAGAGACGAACAGAGTGAGAACACAGAACATAGAATGGTACAGAGACCGACAGAGAGAGAAAACAGATCATAGAACGGTACAGAGACCGACAGAGTGAGAACACAGGACATAGAATAGTAAAGAGACCGACAGAATGAGAACACAGAACAGTACAGAGACCGATAGAGTGAGAACACAGAACATAAACCGGTACAGAGACCGACAGATTGAGAACACAGAACATAGAACAGTACAGAGACAAACAGAGTGAGAACACAGAACATAGAATGGTACAGAGACCGACAGAGTGAGAAGGCAGAACAGAGAACAGTACGCACACCGACAGAGTGAGGACACAGGTCATAGAACGGTACAGAGACCGACAGAGTGAGAACACAGAACATAGAACGGTACAGAGACCGACAGAGTGAGAACACAGAACATAGAACGGTACAGAGACCGACAGAGTGAGAACACAGTTCATAGAACAGTAGAGAGACCGACAGAGTGAGAATACGGAACATAGAACGGTACAGACAACGACAGAGTTAGAAAACATATCATAGAACAGTACAGACACCGACAGCGTTAGAACACAGAACATAGAACGGTACAGAGACCGACAGAGTGAGAAAACAGATCATAGAACGTTACAAAGACCGACAGATTGAGAACACAGGTCATAGAATAGTGAAGAGACCGACAGAGTGAGAACACAGAACATAAACCGGTACAGAGACCGACAGAGTGAGAACACAGAACATAGAACAGTACAGAGACGAACAGAGTGAGAACACAGAACACAGAATGGTACAGAGACCGACAGAGTGAGAAGGCAGAATATAGAACAGTACGGAAACCGACAGAGTGAGGACACAGGTCATAGAATGGTACAGAGACCGAAAGAGTGAGAACACAGAACATAGAACGGTACAGAGACCGACAGAGTGAGAACACAGAACATAGAACGGTACACAGACCGACAGAGTGAGAACACAGAACAGAGAACAGTACAGAGACGAACAGAGTGAGAACACAGAACATCGAACAGTACAGCGACCGACAGAGTGAGAACACAGAACATAGAACGGTACATATCCCGACAGAGTGAGAACACAGAACATAGAACAGTACAGAGCACGAAAGAGTGAGAACACAGAACATGGAACAGTACAGAGACCGACAGAGTGAGAACACAGATCACAGAACGGTACAGAGACAGCCAGAGTGAGAACCTATAACATTGAAAGGTACAGAGACCGGCAGAGTGAGAATACAGATCATAGAACGGTATAGAGACCGACAGACTGAGAACACAGATCATAGAACGGTACAGAGACCGACAGAGTGAGGACACAGAACATAGAACGGTACACAGACCGACAGAGTGAGAACACAGAACAGAGAACAGTACAGAGACAAACAGAGTGAGAACACATTACATAGAATGGTACAGGGACCGACAGAGTGAGAACACAGAACATAGAACGGTACATATCCCGACAGAGTGAGAACACAGAACATAGAACAGTACAGAGCACGAAAGAGTGAGAACACAGAACATGGAACGGTACAGACCGACAGAGTGAGAACACAAAACATAGAACAGTACAGAGACCAACAGAGTGAGAACACAGAACATAGAACGGTACAGAGACCGACAGAGTGAGAACACAGAAGATAGAACGGTCTAGAGACGGACAGAGTGAGAACACAGAACATAGAACGGTACAGAGTCCGACAGAGTGAGAACACAGAACATAGAATGGTACTGAGTCCGACAGAGTGTGAACACAGAACACAGAACGGTACAGAGACCGACAGAGTGAGAACACATAACATAGAACGGTACAGAGACCGACAGAGTGAGAACACAGAACATAGAATGGTACAGAGACCGACAGAATGAGAACACAGATCATAAAGCGGTACAGAGACTGACAGAGTGAGTACACAGGTCATAGAACTGTACAGAGACCGACAGAGTGACAACACACAACACAGAACAGTACATAGACCGACAGAGTGAGAACACAGAACATAGAACAGTACAGAGACGGAAATGGTGAGAATGCAGAACATGGAACAGTACAGACCGACAGAGTGAGGACTCCGAACATAGAACAGTACAGAGACCAAAAAAGTGAGAACACAGATCATAGAACAGTACAGACACCGACAGAGTGAGAACACAGAACATAGAACAGTACAGTGACCGACAGAGTGAGAACACATATCATTGAACAGTACAGAGTCCGACAGAGTGAGAACACAGAACACAGAACGGTACAGAGACCGAGAGAGTTAAAACACAGAACATAGAACAGTACAGAGACCGACAGAGTGAGAACACAGAACATAGAAAAGTATAGAGACCGACAGAGTGAGAAAACAGAACATAGAACAGTACAAAGACCAACAGAGTGAGAACATAGAACGGTACAGAGACTGACAGAGTGAGAACGCAGAACATGGGACAGTACAGACCGACAGAGTGAGAACTCAGAACATAGATCAGTACAGACACCCACAGACTAAAAACAGCGAACATAGAACTGTATAGAGACCGACACAGTGAGACACAGCACATAGAACAGAATAGAGACCGACAGAGTGAAAGCACAGAACATAGAACAGTACACAGACCGCCAGAGTGAGAACACAGAACACAGAATGGTACAGAGTCCGACAGAGTGAAAACACAGAACATAGAACAGTACAGAGACGGACAGAGTGAGAATACAGAAGATAAAACGGTCTAGAGACGGACAGAGTGAGAACACAGAACATAGATCAACCTAGACACCGAACGAGTGAGAACACAAAACATAGAACGGTACAGACCGACAGAGTGAGAACACAAAACATAGAACGGTACAGAGACCGACAGAGTGAGAACACAGAACATAGAACGGTACAGAGACCGACAGTGTGAGAACACAGATCATAGAACAGTAGACACCAAACGAGTGAGAACACAGAACATACAATGGTACAGACCGACAGAGTGAGGACTCCGAACATAGAACAGTACAGAGACCGACAGAGTGAGAACACAGAACATAGAACAGTACAGAGTCCGACAGATTGAAAACACAGAACATAGAACAGCACCGAGACGGACAGAGTGAGAACACAGAAGATAGAACGGTGTGGAGTCTGACAGAGTGAGAACACAAAACATAGATCAGTACAGAGACAGACACAGTGAGAACACAGAACATAGATCAGTACAGAGACAGACAGAGTGAGAACACAGAACAAAGTACAGACCGACAGTGTGAGAACACAGAACATAGAATGGTACAGAGTGACAACACAGAACATAGAACGGTACAGAGACCGACAGAGTGAGAACACAGAACATAGAACGGTACAGAGTCCGACAGACTGAGAACACAGATCATAGAACGGTACAGAGACTGACAGTGTGAGAACACAGAACATAGATCAGTACAGAGACCGACAGAGTGAGAACACAGAAAGGTACAGAGACCGACAGAGTGAGAACACAGATCATAGAACAGTACAGACAGACAGAATGAGAACACAGAACATAGAACGTTACAGAGACAGACAGAGGGAGAACACAGATCATGGAACGGTACAAAGACCGACAGAGTGAGATCACAGAACATAGATCAGTACAGAGACCGACAGAGTGAGAACACAGAACATACAATGGTACAGAGACCGACAGAGTGAGAACACAGAACATAGAACGGTACAGAGACCGACAGAGTGAGAACACAGATCATAAGACGGTACAGAGAGCAACACAGTGAGTACACAGGTCATAGAACTGTACACAGACCGACAGATTGAGAACACAGAACACAGAACAGTACAGAGACCGACAGAGTGAGAACACAGAACATAAACGGTACAGAGACCGACAGAGTGAGAACACAGAACAGAGAACAGTACAGAGACCGACAGAGTGAGAACACAGAACACAGAACGGTACAGAGACCGAGACAGTGAGAAAACAGAACATAGAACAGTACAAAGACCGACAGAGTGAGAACATAGAACGGTCTAGAGACGGACAGAGTGATAACACATATCATAGAACAGTACAGAGACCGACAGAGTGAGAACACAGAGCATAGAACGGTACAGAGACCGACAGTGTGAGAACACAGAACATAGAACAGTACAGAGACCGCCAGAGTGAGAACACAGAACATAGAACACTACAGAGAAGGACAGAGTGAGAGCACAGAACATAGAACAGTACAGAGACCGAAAGAGTGAGAACACAGAACATAAACCGGTACAGACACCGACAGAGTGAGAATACAGAACATAGAACGGTACAGAGTCCGACAGAGTGAGAACACAGAACATAGAATGGTACTGAGTCCGACAGAGTGTGAACACAGAACATAGAACGGTACAGAGACCGACAGAGTGAGAACACATAACATAGAACGGTACAGAGACCGACAGAGTGAGAACACAGAACATAGAATGGTACAGAGACCGACAGAATGAGAACACAGATCATAAAGCGGTACAGAGACTGACAGAGTGAGTACACAGGTCATAGAACTGTACAGAGACCGACAGAGTGACAACACACAACACAGAACAGTACATAGACCGACAGAGTGAGAACACAGAACACAGAACAGTACAGAGAAGGACAGAGTGAGAGCACAGAACATAGAACAGTACAGAGACGGAAATGGTGAGAATGCAGAACATGGAACAGTACAGACCGACAGAGTGAGGACTCCGAACATAGAACAGTACAGAGACCAAAAAAGTGAGAACACAGATCATAGAACAGTACAGACACCGACAGAGTGAGAACACAGAACATAGAACAGTACAGTGACCGACAGAGTGAGAACACATATCATTGAACAGTACAGAGTCCGACAGAGTGAGAACACAGAACACAGAACGGTACAGAGACCGAGAGAGTTAAAACACAGAACATAGAACAGTACAGAGACCGACAGAGTGAGAACACAGAACATAGAAAAGTATAGAGACCGACAGAGTGAGAAAACAGAACATAGAACAGTACAAAGACCAACAGAGTGAGAACATAGAACGGTACAGAGACTGACAGAGTGAGAACGCAGAACATGGGACAGTACAGACCGACAGAGTGAGAACTCAGAACATAGATCAGTACAGACACCCACAGACTAAAAACAGCGAACATAGAACTGTATAGAGACCGACACAGTGAGAACACAGCACATAGAACAGAATAGAGACCGACAGAGTGAAAGCACAGAACATAGAACAGTACACAGACCGCCAGAGTGAGAACACAGAAGATAGAACGGTCTAGAGACCGACAGAGTGATAACACATATCATAGAACAGTTCAGAGAGCGCCAGAGAGAGAACACAGAACATAGAACAGTACAGAGAAGGACAGAGTGAGAGCACAGAACATAGAACAGTACAGAGACGGACATGGTGAGAATGCAGAACATGGAACAGTACAGACCGACAGAGTGAGGACTCCGAACATAGAACAGTACAGAGACCAACAGAGTGAGAACACAGAGCACAGAACAATACAGAGACCGACAGAGTGAGAACACAGAACATAGAACAGTACAAAGACCAACAGAGTGAGATCACAGAACATAGAACAGTACAGAGACCAACAGAGTGAGAACACAGAACATAGAACTGTACAGACTCCGACAGAGTGAAAACACAGAATATAGAACAGTACAGAGAAGGACAGAGTGAGAACGCAGTAGAACGGTCTAGAGACGGACAGAGTGAGAACACAGAACATAGATCAGTACAGAGACCGACAGAGTGATAACACATATCATACAACAGTACAGAGACCGACAGAGTGAGAACACGGATCATAAGACGGTACAGAGAGCAACAGAGTGAGTACGCAGGTCATAGAACTGTACAGAGACCGACAGAGTGAGAACTCAGAACACAGAACAGTACATAGACCGACAGAGTGAGAACACAGAACGGTACAGAGAACGACAGAGTGAGAACACAGAACATCGAACAGTTCAGAGACGGACAGAATGAGAACACAGAAGACAGAACAGTCCAGAGACGGACAGAGTGAAAAACAGAACATAGAACAGTACAGACACTGAACGAGTGAGAACACAGAACATAGAACAGTACAGACCGACAGAGTGAGAACACAAAACATAGAACGGTACCGAGTCCGACAGAGTGAAAAAACAGAACATAGAGCAGTACAGAGACGGACAGGGTGAGAACACAGAATTAGAAAAGTATAGAGACGGACATGGTGAGAATGCAGAACATGGAACAGTACAGACCGACAGAGTGAGAACACAGAACATAGAACGGTACAGAGTCCGACAGAGTGAAAACACAGAACATAGAACGGTACAGAGACGGACAGAGTGAGAACACAGAAGATAGAACGGTCTAGAGACGGACACAGTGAGAACACAGAACATAGATCAGTACAGACACCGAACGAGTGAGAACACAAAACATAGAACGGTACAGACCGACAGAGTGAGAACACAAAACATAGAACGGTACAGAGACCGACAGAGTGAGAACACAGAACATAGAACTGTACAGAGACCGACAGAGTGAGAACACAAAACATAGATCAGTACAGAGACAGACACAGTGAGAACACAGAACATAGATCAGTACAGAGACAGACAGAGTGAGAACACAGAACAAAGTACAGACCGACAGTGTGAGAACACAGAACATAGAATGGTACAGAGTGACAACACAGAACATAGAACGGTACAGAGACCGACAGAGTGAGAACACAGAACATAGAACGGTACAGAGTCCGACAGACTGAGAACACAGATCATAGAACGGTACAGAGACTGACAGTGTGAGAACACAGAACATAGATCAGTACAGAGACCGACAGAGTGAGAACACAGAAAGGTACAGAGACCGACAGAGTGAGAACACAGATCATAGAACTACTCAGCGACCGGCGGAGTACGAACACAGAACATAGAACAGTACAGAGACGGACAGAGTGAGAACACAGAAGATAGAACGGTCTAGAGACGGACAGAGTGAGAACACAGAACATAGATCTGTACAGAGACTGACAGAGTGAAAACACAGAACATAGAACAGTACAGACAGACAGAATGAGAACACAGAACATAGAACGTTACAGAGACAGACAGAGTGAGAACACAGATCATGGAACGGTACAAAGACCGACAGAGTGAGATCACAGAACATAGATCAGTACAGAGACCGACAGAGTGAGAACACAGAACATACAATGGTACAGAGACCGACAGAGTGAGAACACAGAACATAGAACGGTACAGAGACCGACAGAGTGAGATCACAGAACATAGAACAGTACAGAGGCCGACAGAGTGGAACGCAGATCATAGAACTGTACAGAGACCGACAGAGTGACAACACACAACATAGAATGTTACAGAGACCGACAGAGTGAGAACACAGAACATAGAACGGTACAGAGACCGACAGAGTGAGAACACAGATCATAAGACGGTACAGAGAGCAACAGAGTGAGTACACAGGTCATAGAACTGTACACAGACCGACAGATTGAGAACACAGAACACAGAACAGTACATAGACCGACAGAGTGAGAACACAGAACAGTACGGAGACCAACAGAGTGAGAACACAGAACATAAAATGGCACAAAGACCGACAGAATGAGAACACAGAAGATAGATCAGTACAGACACCGAACGAGTGAGAACACAAAACATAGAACGGTACAGACCGACAAAGTGAGAACACAAAACATAGAACGGTACAGAGACCAACAGAGTGAGAACACAGAACATAAAATGGCACAAAGACCGACAGAATGAGAACACAGAAGATAGATCAGTACAGACACCGAACGAGTGAGAACACAAAACATAGAACGGTACAGAGTCCGACAGAGTGAAAACACAGAACATAGAACAGCACCGAGACGGACAGATTGAGAACACAGAAGATAGAACGGTCTGGAGTCTGACAGAGTGAGAACACAAAACATAGATCAGTACAGAGACCGACAGAGTGAGAAAACAGAACATAGAACGGTATAGAGACTGACAGAGTGAGAACACAGAACATAAAATGGCACAAAGACCGGTAGAGTGAAAACACAGAAACTAGAACGGTACAGAGACCGACAGAGTGAGAACACAGAACACAAAACAGTACAGAGACAGACGAAGTGAGAACACAGAAGATAGAACGGTCTAGAGACGGACAGAGTTAGAACACAGAACATAGATCAGTACAGATACCGACAGAGTGAGAACACAGAACATAGATCAGTACAGAGACAGACAGAGTGAGAGCACAGAACATAGAACGGTACAGAGCACGAAAGAGTGAGAACACAGAACATAGAACAGTACAGAGCACGAAAGAGTGAGAACACAGAACATGGAACGGTACAGACCGACAGAGTGAGAACACAAAACATAGAACAGTACAGAGACCAACAGAGTGAGAACACAGAACATAGAACGGTACAGAGACCGACAGAGTGAGAACACAGAAGATAGAACGGTCTAGAGACGGACAGAGTGAGAACACAGAACATAGAACGGTACAGAGTCCGACAGAGTGAGAACACAGAACATAGAATGGTACTGAGTCCGACAGAGTGTGAACACAGAACACAGAACGGTACAGAGACCGACAGAGTGAGAACACATAACATAGAACGGTACAGAGACCGACAGAGTGAGAACACAGAACATAGAATGGTACAGAGACCGACAGAATGAGAACACAGATCATAAAGCGGTACAGAGACTGACAGAGTGAGTACACAGGTCATAGAACTGTACAGAGACCGACAGAGTGACAACACACAACACAGAACAGTACATAGACCGACAGAGTGAGAACACAGAACATAGAACAGTACAGAGACGGAAATGGTGAGAATGCAGAACATGGAACAGTACAGACCGACAGAGTGAGGACTCCGAACATAGAACAGTACAGAGACCAAAAAAGTGAGAACACAGATCATAGAACAGTACAGACACCGACAGAGTGAGAACACAGAACATAGAACAGTACAGTGACCGACAGAGTGAGAACACATATCATTGAACAGTACAGAGTCCGACAGAGTGAGAACACAGAACACAGAACGGTACAGAGACCGAGAGAGTTAAAACACAGAACATAGAACAGTACAGAGACCGACAGAGTGAGAACACAGAACATAGAAAAGTATAGAGACCGACAGAGTGAGAAAACAGAACATAGAACAGTACAAAGACCAACAGAGTGAGAACATAGAACGGTACAGAGACTGACAGAGTGAGAACGCAGAACATGGGACAGTACAGACCGACAGAGTGAGAACTCAGAACATAGATCAGTACAGACACCCACAGACTAAAAACAGCGAACATAGAACTGTATAGAGACCGACACAGTGAGAACACAGCACATAGAACAGAATAGAGACCGACAGAGTGAAAGCACAGAACATAGAACAGTACACAGACCGCCAGAGTGAGAACACAGAACACAGAATGGTACAGAGTCCGACAGAGTGAAAACACAAAACATAGAACAGTACAGAGACGGACAGAGTGAGAATACAGAAGATAAAACGGTCTAGAGACGGACAGAGTGAGAACACAGAACATAGATCACTACAGACACCGAACGAGTGAGAACACAAAACATAGAACGGTACAGACCGACAGAGTGAGAACACAAAACATAGAACGGTACAGAGACCGACAGAGTGAGAACACAGAACATAGAACGGTACAGAGACCGACAGTGTGAGAACACAGATCATAGAACAGTAGACACCAAACGAGTGAGAACACAGAACATACAATGGTACAGACCGACAGAGTGAGGACTCCGAACATAGAACAGTACAGAGACCGACAGTGTGAGAACACAGAACATAGAACAGTACAGAGTCCGACAGATTGAAAACACAGAACATAGAACAGCACCGAGACGGACAGAGTGAGAACACAGAAGATAGAACGGTGTGGAGTCTGACAGAGTGAGAACACAAAACATAGATCAGTACAGAGACAGACACAGTGAGAACACAGAACATAGATCAGTACAGAGACAGACAGAGTGAGAACACAGAACAAAGTACAGACCGACAGTGTGAGAACACAGAACATAGAATGGTACAGAGTGACAACACAGAACATAGAACGGTACAGAGACCGACAGAGTGAGAACACAGAACATAGAACGGTACAGAGTCCGACAGACTGAGAACACAGATCATAGAACGGTACAGAGACTGACAGTGTGAGAACACAGAACATAGATCAGTACAGAGACCGACAGAGTGAGAACACAGAAAGGTACAGAGACCGACAGAGTGAGAACACAGATCATAGAACAGTACAGACAGACAGAATGAGAACACAGAACATGGAACGTTACAGAGACAGACAGAGTGAGAACACAGATCATGGAACGGTACAAAGACCGACAGAGTGAGATCACAGAACATAGATCAGTACAGAGACCGACAGAGTGAGAACACAGAACATACAATGGTACAGAGACCGACAGAGTGAGAACACAGAACATAGAACGGTACAGAGACCGACAGAGTGAGAACACAGATCATAAGACGGTACAGAGAGCAACACAGTGAGTACACAGGTCATAGAACTGTACACAGACCGACAGATTGAGAACACAGAACACAGAACAGTACAGAGACCGACAGAGTGAGAACACAGAACATAAACGGTACAGAGACCGACAGAGTGAGAACACAGAACAGAGAACAGTACAGAGACCGACAGAGTGAGAACACAGAACACAGAACGGTACAGAGACCGAGACAGTGAGAAAACAGAACATAGAACAGTACAAAGACCGACAGAGTGAGAACATAGAACGGTCTAGAGACGGACAGAGTGATAACACATATCATAGAACAGTACAGAGACCGACAGAGTGAGAACACAGAGCATAGAACGGTACAGAGACCGACAGTGTGAGAACACAGAACATAGAACAGTACAGAGACCGCCAGAGTGAGAACACAGAACATAGAACACTACAGAGAAGGACAGAGTGAGAGCACAGAACATAGAACAGTACAGAGACCGAAAGAGTGAGAACACAGAACATAAACCGGTACAGAGACCGACAGAGTGAGAACACAGAACATAGAACAGTACAGAGACGAACAGAGTGAGAACACAGAACATAGAATGGTACAGAGACCGACAGAGTGAGAAGGCAGAACATACAACAGTACGGAAACCGACAGAGTAAGGACACAGGTCATAGAATGGTACAGAGACCGAAAGAGTGAGAACACAGAACATAGAACGGTACAGAGACCGACAGAGTGAGAACACAGAACATAAAACGGTACACAGACCGACAGAGTGAGAACACAGATCATAGAATGGTACATAGCCCGACAGAGTGAGAACACAGAACATAGAACAGTACAGAGCAAGAAAGAGTGAGAACACAGAACATGGAACAGTACAGAGACCGACAGAGTGAGAACACAGATCATAGAACGGTACAGAGACAGCCAGAGTGAGAACCTATAACATTGAAAGGTACAGAGACTGACAGAGTGAGAATACAGATCATAGAATGGTACAGAGACCGGCAGAGTGAGAACACAGATCATAGAACGGTGCAGAGGCCGACAGAGTGAGAACACAGATCATAGAACGGTACAGAGACCGACAGAGTGAGAACACAGAACACAAAACAGTACAGAGACAGACAAAGTGAGAACACAGAAGATAGAACGGTCTAGAGACGGACAGAGTTAGAACACAGAACATAGATCAGTACAGATACCGACAGAGTGAGAACACAGAACATAGATCAGTACAGAGACAGACAGAGTGAGAGCACAGAACATAGAACAATACAGAGACGGACATGGTGAGAATGCAGAACATGGAACAGTACAGACCGACAGAGTGAGGACTCCGAACATAGAACAGTACAGAGACCAACAAAGTGAGAACACAGAACATAAATGGTACAGAGACCGACAGAGTGAGAACACAGAACAGAGAACAGCACAGAGACCGACAGAGTGAGAACACAGAACACAGAACGGTACAGAGACCGAGAGAGTGAGAAAACAGAACATAGAACAGTACAAAGACCGACAGAGTGAGAACATAGAACGGTCTAGAGACGGACAGAGTGATAACACATATCATAGAACAGTACAGAGACCGACAGAGTGAGAACACAGAGCATAGAACGGTACAGAGACCGACAGTGTGAGAACACAGAACATAGAACAGTACAGAGACCGCCAGAGTGAGAACACAGAACATAGAACAGTACAGAGAAGGACAGAGTGAGAGCACAGAACATAGAACAGTACAGGCACCGAAAGAGTGAGAACACAGAACATAAACCGGTACAGAGACCGACAGAGTGAGAACACAGAACATAGAACAGTACAGAGACGAACAGAGTGAGAACACAGAACATAGAATGGTACAGAGACCGACAGAGTGAGAAGGCAGAACATAGAACAGTACGGACACCGACAGAGTGAGGACACAGGTCATAGAACGGTACAGAGACCGAAAGAGTGAGAACACAGAACATAGAACGGTACAGAGACCGACAGAGTGAGAACACAGAACATAAAACGGTACACAGACCGACAGAGTGAGAACACAGAACAGAGAACAGTACAGAGACGAACAGAGTGAGAACACAGAACATAGAATGCTACAGGGACCGACAGAGTGAGAACACAGAACACAGAACGGTACATAGCCCGACAGAGTGAGAACACAGAACGTAGAACAGTACAGAGCAAGAAAGAGTGAGAACACAGAACATGGAACAGTACAGAGACCGACAGAGTGAGAACACAGATCATAGAACGGTACAGAGACAGCCAGAGTGAGAACCTATAACATTGAAAGGTACAGAGACTGACAGAGTGAGAATACAGATCATAGAATGGTACAGAGACCGGCAGAGTGAGAACACAGATCATAGAACGGTACAGAGACCGACAGAGTGAGAACACAGATCATAGAACGGTACAGAGACCGACAGAGTGAGAACACAGGACATAGAACGGGACAGAGACCGACAGAGTGAGAACACAGATCATAGAACGGTACAGAGACAGCCAGAGTGAGAAACTATAACATTGAACGGTACAGAGACTGACAGAGTGAGAATACAGATCATAGAACAGTACAGAGACCGACAGAGTGAGAACACAGAACATAGAATGTTACAGACACCGACAGAGTGAGAACACAGAACATAAACCGGTACAGACACGGACAGAGTGAGAACACAGATCATAGAACAGTACAGAGACCAACAGAGTGAGAACACAGATCATAGAACGGTACAGACACCGAGAGAGTGAGAACGCAGAACACAGAGAAGTACAGAGACCGAAAGTGTGAGAACACATATCATAGAACAGTGCAGACACCGACAGAGTGAGAACACAGAACAGAGAACGGTACAGAAACCGACACAGTGAGAAAACAGATCATAGAACGGTGCAGAGACCGACAGAGTGCGAACACAGAACATAGAGCAGTACAGAGACCGAAAGAGTGAGAACACATATCATCAAACGGTATAGACACCGACAGAGTGAGAACACAGAACGTAGAGCAGTACAGAGACCGAAAGAGTGAGAACACATATCATCGAACAGTACAGACACCGACAGAGTGAGAACGCAGAACGCAGAGCAGTACAGAGACCGACAGAGTGAGAACACAGAACATAAACCGGTACAGAGACCGAAAGAGTGAGAACACAGAACATAGAACAGTACAGAGACGAACACAGTGAGAACACAGAACATAGAACAGTACAGATACGAACAGAGGGAGAACACAGAACATAGAATGGTACAGAGACCGACAGAGAGAGAAAACAGATCATAGACCGGTACAGAGACCGACAGAGTGAGAACACAGGACATAGAATAGTAAAGAGACCGACAGAATGAGAACACAGAACAGTACAGAGACCGATAGAGTGAGAACACAGAACATAAACCGGTACAGAGACCGACAGAGTGAGAACACAGAACATAGAACAGTACAGAGACGAACAGAGTGAGAACACAGAACATAGAATGGTACAGAGACCGACAGAGTGAGAAGGCAGAACAGAGAACAGTACGCACACCGACAGAGTGAGGACACAGGTCATAGAACGGTACAGAGACCGACAGAGTGAGAACACAGAACATAGAACGGTACAGAGACCGACAGAGTGAGAACACAGAACATAGAACGGTACAGAGACCGACAGAGTGAGAACACAGTTCATAGAACAGTAGAGAGACCGACAGAGTGAGAATACGGAACATAGAACGGTACAGACAACGACAGAGTTAGAAAACATATCATAGAACAGTACAGACACCGACAGCGTTAGAACACAGAACATAGAACGGTACAGAGACCGACAGAGTGAGAAAACAGATCATAGAATGGTACAAAGACCGACAGATTGAGAACACAGGTCATAGAATAGTAAAGAGACCGACAGATTGAGAACACAGGTCATAGAATAGTAAAGAGACCGACAGAATGAGAACACAGAACATAGAACAGTACAGAGACCGACAGAGTGAGAACACAGAACATAAACCGGTACAGAGACCGACAGAGTGAGAACACAGAACATAGAACAGTACAGAGACGAACAGACTGAGAACACAGAACACAGAATGGTACAGAGACCGACAGAGTGAGAAGGCAGAACATAGAACAGAACGGAAACCGACAGAGTGAGGACACAGGTCATAGAATGGTACAGAGACCGAAAGAGTGAGAACACAGAACATAGAACGGTACAGAGACCGACAGAGTGAGAACACAGAACATAGAACGGTACACAGACCGACAGAGTGAGAACACAGAACAGAGAACAGTACAGAGACGAACAGAGTGAGAACACAGAACATAGAATGGTACAGGGACCGACAGAGTGAGAACACAGAACACAGAACGGTACATAGCCCGACAGAGTGAGAACACAGAACATAGAACAGTACAGAGCAAGAAAGAGTGAGAACACAGAACATGGAACAGTACAGAGACCGACAGAGTGAGAACACAGATCATAGAACGGTACAGAGACAGCCAGAGTGAGAACCTAGAACATTGAAAGGTACAGAGACTGACAGAGTGAGAATACAGATCATAGAATGGTACAGAGACCGGCAGAGTGAGAACACAGATCATAGAACGGTACAGAGACCGACAGAGTGAGAACACAGATCATAGAACGGTACAGAGACCGACAGAGTGAGAACACAGAACACAAAACAGTACAGAGACAGACAAAGTGAGAACACAGAAGATAGAACGGTCTAGAGACGGACAGAGTTAGAACACAGAACATAGATCAGTACAGATACCGACAGAGTGAGAACACAGAACATAGATCAGTACAGAGACAGACAGAGTGAGAGCACAGAACATAGAACAATACAGAGACGGACATGGTGAGAATGCAGACATGGAACAGTACAGACCGACAGAGTGAGGACTCCGAACATAGAACAGTACAGAGACCAACAAAGTGAGAACACAGAGCACAGAACAGTACAGAGACCGACAGAGTGAGAACACAGAACATAAACGGTACAGAGACCGACAGAGTGAGAACACAGAACAGAGAACAGTACAGAGACCGACAGAGTGAGAACACAGAACACAGAACGGTACAGAGACCGAGAGAGTGAGAAAACAGAACATAGAACAGTACAAAGACCGACAGAGTGAGAACATAGAACGGTCTAGAGACGGACAGAGTGATAACACATATCATAGAACAGTACAGAGACCGACAGAGTGAGAACACAGAGCATAGAACGGTACAGAGACCGACAGTGTGAGAACACAGAACATAGAACAGTACACAGACCGCCAGAGTGAGAACACAGAACATAGAGTACAGAGAAGGACAGAGTGAGAGCACAGAACATAGAACAGTACAGAGACCGAAAGAGTGAGAACACAGAACATAAACCGGTACAGAGACCGACAGAGTGAGAACACAGAACATAGAACAGTACAGAGACGAACAGACTGAGAACACAGAACATAGAATGGTACAGAGACCGACAGAGTGAGAAGGCAGAACATAGAACAGTACGGAAACCGACAGAGTAAGGACACAGGTCATAGAACGGTACAGAGACCGAAAGAGTGAGAACACAGAACATAGAACTGTACAGAGACCGACAGAGTGAGAACACAGAACATAAAACGGTACACAGACCGACAGAGTGAGAACACAGAACAGAGAACAGTACAGAGACGAACAGAGTGAGAACACAGAACATAGAATGGTACAGGGACCGACAGAGTGAGAACACAGAACACAGAACGGTACATAGCCCGACAGAGTGAGAACACAGAACGTAGAACAGTACAGAGCAAGAAAGAGTGAGAACACAGAACATGGAACAGTACAGAGACCGACAGAATGAGAACACAGATCATAGAACGGTACAGAGACAGCCAGAGTGAGAACCTATAACATTGAAAGGTACAGAGACTGACAGAGTGAGAATAGAGATCATAGAATGGTACAGAGACCGGCAGAGTGAGAACACAGATCATAGAACGGTACAGAGACCGACAGAGTGAGAACACAGATCATAGAACGGTACAGAGACATCCAGAGTGAGAAACTATAACATTGAACAGTACAGAGACTGACAGAGTGAGAATACAGAACATAGAATGTTACAGACACCGACAGAGTGAGAACACAGAACATAAACCGGTACAGACACCGACAGAGTGAGAATACAGAACATAGAACAGTACAGAGACCAACAGAGTGAGAACACAGATCATAGAACGGTACAGACACCGAGAGAGTGAGAACGCAGAACACAGAGAAGTACAGAGACCGAAAGTGTGAGAACACATATCATAGAACAGTGCAGACACCGACAGAGTGAGAACACAGAACAGAGAACTGTACAGAAACCGACACAGTGAGAAAACAGATCATAGAACGGTGCAGAGACCGACAGAGTGCGAACACAGAACATAGAGCAGTACAGAGACCGAAAGAGTGAGAACACATATCATCAAACAGTATAGACACCGACAGAGTGAGAACACAGAACGTAGAGCAGTACAGAGACCGAAAGAGTGAGAACACATATCATCGAACAGTACAGACACCGACAGAGTGAGAACACAGAACGCAGAGCAGTACAGAGACCGAAAGAGTGAGAACACAGATCATAGAACAGTACAGACACCGACAGAGTGAGAACGCAGAACACAGAGCAGTACAGAAACCGACAGAGTGAGAACACAGAACATAAACCGGTACAGAGACCGAAAGAGTGAGAACACAGAACATAGAACAGTACAGAGACGAACACAGTGAGAACACAGAACATAGAACAGTACAGAGACGAACAGAGTGAGAACACAGAACATAGAATGGTACAGAGACCAACAGAGAGAGAAAACAGATCATAGAACGGTACAGAGACCGACAGAGTGAGAACACAGGACATAGAACGGGACAGAGACCGACAGAGTGAGAACACAGATCATAGAACGGTACAGAGACAGCCAGAGTGAGAACACAGATCATAGAACGGTACAGAGACCGACAGAGTGAGAACACAGGACATAGAACGGGACAGAGACCGGCAGAGTGAGAACACAGATCATAGAACGGTACAGAGACCGACAGAGTGAGAACACAGATCATAGAACGGTACAGAGACCGACAGAGTGAGAACACAGGACATAGAACGGGACAGAGACCGACAGAGTGAGAACACAGATCATAGAACGGTACAGAGACAGCCAGAGTGAGAAACTATAACATTGAACGGTACAGAGACTGACAGAGTGAGAATACAGATCATAGAACAGTACAGAGACCGACAGAGTGAGAACACAGAACATAGAATGTTACAGACACCGACAGAGTGAGAACACAGAACATAAACCGGTACAGACACGGACAGAGTGAGAACACAGATCATAGAACAGTACAGAGACCAACAGAGTGAGAACACAGATCATAGAACGGTACAGACACCGAGAGAGTGAGAACGCAGAACACAGAGAAGTACAGAGACCGAAAGTGTGAGAACACATATCATAGAACAGTGCAGACACCGACAGAGTGAGAACACAGAACAGAGAACGGTACAGAAACCGACACAGTGAGAAAACAGATCATAGAACGGTGCAGAGACCGACAGAGTGCGAACACAGAACATAGAGCAGTACAGAGACCGAAAGAGTGAGAACACATATCATCAAACAGTATAGACACCGACAGAGTGAGAACACAGAACGTAGAGCAGTACAGAGACCGAAAGAGTGAGAACACATATCATCGAACAGTACAGACACCGACAGAGTGAGAACGCAGAACGCAGAGCAGTACAGAGACCGACAGAGTGAGAACACAGAACATAAACCGGTACAGAGACCGAAAGAGTGAGAACACAGAACATAGAACAGTACAGAGACGAACACAGTGAGAACACAGAACATAGAACAGTACAGATACGAACAGAGGGAGAACACAGAACATAGAATGGTACAGAGACCGACAGAGAGAGAAAACAGATCATAGACCGGTACAGAGACCGACAGAGTGAGAACACAGGACATAGAATAGTAAAGAGACCGACAGAATGAGAACACAGAACAGTACAGAGACCGATAGAGTGAGAACACAGAACATAAACCGGTACAGAGACCGACAGAGTGAGAACACAGAACATAGAACAGTACAGAGACGAACAGAGTGAGAACACAGAACATAGAATGGTACAGAGACCGACAGAGTGAGAAGGCAGAACAGAGAACAGTACGCACACCGACAGAGTGAGGACACAGGTCATAGAACGGTACAGAGACCGACAGAGTGAGAACACAGAACATAGAACGGTACAGAGACCGACAGAGTGAGAACACAGAACATAGAACGGTACAGAGACCGACAGAGTGAGAACACAGTTCATAGAACAGTAGAGAGACCGACAGAGTGAGAATACGGAACATAGAACGGTACAGACAACGACAGAGTTAGAAAACATATCATAGAACAGTACAGACACCGACAGCGTTAGAACACAGAACATAGAACGGTACAGAGACCGACAGAGTGAGAAAACAGATCATAGAATGGTACAAAGACCGACAGATTGAGAACACAGGTCATAGAATAGTAAAGAGACCGACAGATTGAGAACACAGGTCATAGAATAGTAAAGAGACCGACAGAATGAGAACACAGAACATAGAACAGTACAGAGACCGACAGAGTGAGAACACAGAACATAAACCGGTACAGAGACCGACAGAGTGAGAACACAGAACATAGAACAGTACAGAGACGAACAGACTGAGAACACAGAACACAGAATGGTACAGAGACCGACAGAGTGAGAAGGCAGAACATAGAACAGAACGGAAACCGACAGAGTGAGGACACAGGTCATAGAATGGTACAGAGACCGAAAGAGTGAGAACACAGAACATAGAACGGTACAGAGACCGACAGAGTGAGAACACAGAACATAGAACGGTACACAGACCGACAGAGTGAGAACACAGAACAGAGAACAGTACAGAGACGAACAGAGTGAGAACACAGAACATAGAATGGTACAGGGACCGACAGAGTGAGAACACAGAACACAGAACGGTACATAGCCCGACAGAGTGAGAACACAGAACATAGAACAGTACAGAGCAAGAAAGAGTGAGAACACAGAACATGGAACAGTACAGAGACCGACAGAGTGAGAACACAGATCATAGAACGGTACAGAGACAGCCAGAGTGAGAACCTAGAACATTGAAAGGTACAGAGACTGACAGAGTGAGAATACAGATCATAGAATGGTACAGAGACCGGCAGAGTGAGAACACAGATCATAGAACGGTACAGAGACCGACAGAGTGAGAACACAGATCATAGAACGGTACAGAGACCGACAGAGTGAGAACACAGAACACAAAACAGTACAGAGACAGACAAAGTGAGAACACAGAAGATAGAACGGTCTAGAGACGGACAGAGTTAGAACACAGAACATAGATCAGTACAGATACCGACAGAGTGAGAACACAGAACATAGATCAGTACAGAGACAGACAGAGTGAGAGCACAGAACATAGAACAATACAGAGACGGACATGGTGAGAATGCAGAACATGGAACAGTACAGACCGACAGAGTGAGGACTCCGAACATAGAACAGTACAGAGACCAACAAAGTGAGAACACAGAGCACAGAACAGTACAGAGACCGACAGAGTGAGAACACAGAACATAAACGGTACAGAGACCGACAGAGTGAGAACACAGAACAGAGAACAGTACAGAGACCGACAGAGTGAGAACACAGAACACAGAACGGTACAGAGACCGAGAGAGTGAGAAAACAGAACATAGAACAGTACAAAGACCGACAGAGTGAGAACATAGAACGGTCTAGAGACGGACAGAGTGATAACACATATCATAGAACAGTACAGAGACCGACAGAGTGAGAACACAGAGCATAGAACGGTACAGAGACCGACAGTGTGAGAACACAGAACATAGAACAGTACACAGACCGCCAGAGTGAGAACACAGAACATAGAGTACAGAGAAGGACAGAGTGAGAGCACAGAACATAGAACAGTACAGAGACCGAAAGAGTGAGAACACAGAACATAAACCGGTACAGAGACCGACAGAGTGAGAACACAGAACATAGAACAGTACAGAGACGAACAGACTGAGAACACAGAACATAGAATGGTACAGAGACCGACAGAGTGAGAAGGCAGAACATAGAACAGTACGGAAACCGACAGAGTAAGGACACAGGTCATAGAACGGTACAGAGACCGAAAGAGTGAGAACACAGAACATAGAACTGTACAGAGACCGACAGAGTGAGAACACAGAACATAAAACGGTACACAGACCGACAGAGTGAGAACACAGAACAGAGAACAGTACAGAGACGAACAGAGTGAGAACACAGAACATAGAATGGTACAGGGACCGACAGAGTGAGAACACAGAACACAGAACGGTACATAGCCCGACAGAGTGAGAACACAGAACGTAGAACAGTACAGAGCAAGAAAGAGTGAGAACACAGAACATGGAACAGTACAGAGACCGACAGAATGAGAACACAGATCATAGAACGGTACAGAGACAGCCAGAGTGAGAACCTATAACATTGAAAGGTACAGAGACTGACAGAGTGAGAATAGAGATCATAGAATGGTACAGAGACCGGCAGAGTGAGAACACAGATCATAGAACGGTACAGAGACCGACAGAGTGAGAACACAGATCATAGAACGGTACAGAGACATCCAGAGTGAGAAACTATAACATTGAACAGTACAGAGACTGACAGAGTGAGAATACAGAACATAGAATGTTACAGACACCGACAGAGTGAGAACACAGAACATAAACCGGTACAGACACCGACAGAGTGAGAATACAGAACATAGAACAGTACAGAGACCAACAGAGTGAGAACACAGATCATAGAACGGTACAGACACCGAGAGAGTGAGAACGCAGAACACAGAGAAGTACAGAGACCGAAAGTGTGAGAACACATATCATAGAACAGTGCAGACACCGACAGAGTGAGAACACAGAACAGAGAACTGTACAGAAACCGACACAGTGAGAAAACAGATCATAGAACGGTGCAGAGACCGACAGAGTGCGAACACAGAACATAGAGCAGTACAGAGACCGAAAGAGTGAGAACACATATCATCAAACAGTATAGACACCGACAGAGTGAGAACACAGAACGTAGAGCAGTACAGAGACCCGAAAGAGTGAGAACACATATCATCGAACAGTACAGACACCGACAGAGTGAGAACACAGAACGCAGAGCAGTACAGAGACCGAAAGAGTGAGAACACAGATCATAGAACAG